>NW_024737893.1:0-25891 GCF_018991925.1 Homarus americanus | reverse complement strand
TCTCCTAGTTTTACCATTTAACAAAAATTTCTCTCAAATTCCTATACTACTGAAAACCTGGAACGTTAATGTGACATTTAAAAACTCATGCACTGTAAAACAAATGTTAATTAAGAACTCCCCCAACAATGCAGGCGGCTGCATTTACAAGGTTCCTTGCAAGGAATGTAATATGTTCTACTTAGGCCAGACGGTTAAAGATCTTATAACTAGACTTAAACAGCATAAATATAGTGTTAGGACAGCCCAGGAACCCAATGCTCTGTTCATTCATATGAGAGATAATTAGCATTGCATTGACTGGGATAATGCCTCCTCAATATTACCTTGTAATAAGAACACAAGAACATAAGAAAATAAGGAGTCTGCAATAGGCCGGTTGGCCTGTGCATAGCAGCTCCTGTCGACAGTTACTACCACTCTCTATCATCCATGAATCTATCTAGCCTCCTTTTGAAACTTTCCAGAGTTCCCGCACTTACTACAAAGCTGCTAAGCTTGTTCCACTCGTCCACCACCCTATTTGTGAACCAGTTTCTTCCTATCTCCCTCCTAAACCTAAACTTACCCAACTTGAATCCGTTGCTCCGAGTCCTATCCTGCTCGGATATTATAAGAACTTTATCTGTATCTCCTTTATTGATTCCTTTCACCCACTTAAATACGTCTATCATATCTCCCCGCACTCTTCGTCTTTCTAGGGAATGCAAGTTAAGTTTCTTTAACCTATCTTGATATGGAAGGTTTCTAAGTCCCGGAATCATTTTTGTCATTCTTCGCTGCACCGACTAGTGAAATGATATCCATTCTATAATAAGGGCACCAGAACTGAACCGCATAATCGAGGTGCGGCCTGACTAGCGCAAGATATAGTTGCAATAAGACCTCTGCACTCTTGTTACTTACACTTCTAGATATAAAACCCAATACTCTGTTTGCCTTATTTCGAACATTAACGCACTGTTTTTTAGGCCGTAGGTCCGGGCTTACAAGTACCCCTAGGTCTCTTTCACAAGTCGACTTCTCTAGGTTGATGTTGTTAAGGCTGTATACATTATCAGTATTTGTTCTTCCAATATTAAGTACGCTGCACTTGCTGGTGTTGAATTTCATTTGCCATTTTTCAGACCACCCCCGCAGTTTATTTAGATCCTCCTGTAATGCATTTGCATCCTGCCCTGAATTAATCTGCCGCCCTATTTTGGTGTCATCCGCAAACTTGCTTATGTCACTGCTGATCCCAGCATCTAGATCGTTTATGTAGATTATATGAACGTTGAAGTGGGCCTAGTACTGACCCCTGGGGAACCCCACTGGTTACACGGCCCCATTCAGATTTAACACCATTTACGCTGACCCTCTGCGTTCTATCGGTGAGCCATGATTTTATCCAATTTAAAACTTTCCCCTCGATACCATGAGCCTTAATTTTTCTCAGAAGCCTCTGATGCGGTACTCTGTCAAATGCTTTGCTAAAGTTTAAGTAAATAATATTGTAATTTTCGTCATTATCTACTACTTCGAAGACTTTCCTAAAATCGTCAGCAGATTTGTTAGACAAGATTGTCCCTTCGTAAACCCATGTTGAGAGTCGTAGATTAATTTGCTTTTCTCTAGATGCGATCGGATGCTATCTGCTATAATTGATTCAAGAAATTTCCCCACTACTGACGTCAAACTGATCGGCCGGTAATTTGACGCTGATGCTCTGTCTCCCTTTTTGAATATTGGTTCTACATTTGCCTGTTTCCACAAGTCTGGCACAACTCCGGTGTCTAATGATTTTGTAAATAAGTTTACGAGGGGTCTGCTAATCTGTTCCCTACACTCTTTCAAGATTCGAGGGAAAATTTCATCCGGCCCTGGGGATTTTGTTTTCTTTAGTGTTTTTATCTTCTTAAGAACATCCTCTTTTCTGATAGTGATATTCTTTAACTTCTCTTCTTCCTTTCCCTTAAATATTAGTTCCACCTCTGGAATTTCATCGCGAATTTCTTCTGTGAAAACTGATAAGAAGTAGCTGTTCAATGCTTTGCTTATTTCATCACTTCCATTTATCACTTCTCCCCTCCCTGACTTTAAAGGCCCAACTTTGTCCTTGACCTTTGTTCTATATACCTGGAAAAATCCCTTGGGATTCGCCTTGGATTCTCTTGCTATTTTGATTTCATAGTCTCTCTTTGCTTTCCTTACATTTTTCTTAACATTCCTAGATAGTTCATTATACCTATTTCTGAGCTGCTCCTCCCCTCCCTTTAATTTCTTATATATTCCTTTCTTTATTCCTACATCATGTTTAAGTTTTCTGGTCATCCACCTTGGCTCATTCTTATTTGACGTAATTTTTCTGTATGGTATATTTTGTTCTTGTGCTTTATGTAGTATACTAGTGAATATATTATAGTCATGATCAATTGTTGTGTCATCTATGACCTCACCCTGTGTCATCTATGACCTCAGTGGGAACATTATAGAATCCAGTCTCATTAAATATACCGAATCCGTCAACATGAATTTGAGTAATGGTATGTACAAACTGGATAATTTTGTGATTAAGAGGATATGTAACCAGGTGAGAAGATTGAGTCTCTTACCCTATGACCTGACTACGGACAGCTGCTGTGCTTAGAGATGGCATGGTAAATTTTTTGATTAAGAAGATTAGTAAGGGTCACTGCCTTATGACCGGAACATTGTGGACACCTGCTGTCCCCTAGGGACTTGATCTCACTCTCCTCTATTGTATATATATTAGCTTTGTCAAGCATTACTCCTTAGTCTGTACTCTCCCCTGAAGATGTGAATTACATGAAAGTGCTTGGGAACTTCGTGTTTTCTTTTTCCTTGTGGTTATCAGCATATACCTGGATCACGCGCACGTATAGTGATTTACTTGCATATATATATGTAATATTCAGAAAATTGAGTGTAATTTCAAACGCCGCGCCATTAGAGAGACTGAGTTCAAGGTCGTCCGAGGGAAGGCCGCGCTCTTGCACGTAGCGAGAGTTTGTGGAACTAGGCCTATGTGATACTAAATGTAATTTACCGAATTAATATGGAGGCGAATTATGAAACTAAATGTCAGTTATTAAATTAAAAGTAATGATAGATCGTTTATCAGTCTGAATAATGTTATGGATGTCCCAAGAAAGTTATTAGTTAGGCGGAAAATATGTCACGTAGGCCTAAGCTAACGCCTTGAGAGGACATGAGGCTGGCTAGTCCTCAGTCTTGCGAAAGCATTCGGACCAACAAGACGTCCCTGTGTGTCCGTCCACAGAAATAGTCACGTGGCCTAGTCACCTGTGTTGCGCTATTGCAGTATAACAAGTAAGTCTCATTCGATCTCAGAGAGGGGTTAGATAGGGCAGTGATAGAGTTATCAAGAGCTAACAGAGTTAATTTCAGGGTTTCCGTCAGAACCCACTTGACTGCGAGAATGATGACTGCGAGAGATTGACTGCCGTTTGAAACTGCCGTTGATGATTGATGATTGGCGATTGTTGCCGTTGGACTGATCAGTGTAGGCCTGTCACTGTTTAGCGGGGTATCAAAGGATCTCTTGAGTGAATCTAGCCGTCTGGGTGCCCAGCTAACGACGGGACGATCGTTGGGGTCATCAGCTCTCCTCTACCTCGGCTCACAATACCACATATCTCAAGCAGCCTAGTGAAACCCTTTTGCTAACGGGAAGCTAAAGCTTCTCTCAACTGTACAAGGTCTGATTGGCTCACTCCCTTCCGCTTCATGGATGTACTGGGGGTAAAGTGAAGCCAGCTGAGTGATACAGGGTCGCACACTGGGGCCAAGAGTCAGTGGAGTTTAGAGGTACACTTTCCAAGGTGGAGAAAGGCTGATTTGGGCCTTAAACTACGGGTGCCTGTTGGTTGTGCCTTAAACGACTACGGAGTGCAGGTGGAATCTGTGTGTGTGTTAGGTTAGGAAGCATGGTTCACGGGTATTGGTGGACTCAGTAACTTCTTAATAATAGTGACAATATTTTTGTGTGTAGTTCATACTATTTTTTCAGTTACTAATGTATGCTGTGTGCATTTAATATTTCTTTATAATCTCAATCTCAGGTATAACCTTTGTTCCCCAGAGTAGTGTTTAAGTTAGGTTAGGAGGTGTGTATCTGTTGGGGTAATATAATTTTGTTGAGTGCCCTGAAGGCCTATTCAGGGTGGAGTTAATAAGCTCTGATTTTTATACCATTTTATCAGTGCTGGATATAATTTTGGTGAGTGCCCTTAAGGTCTATTCATTGTAGAGTTATTAATTTCTTATTTTTTTAATACCATTTTCTCAGTGATTGATATTTTGTTGAAAGCCCTTAAGGCCTGGTTTATGTGTTAAGCAACATTTCTTAATACTTCAAACTTATTATCCTCTAATGAGGCATTGCCTGAGTTTCTAATAATTTCAACATCATGTATAACTTTTATTCCCCAGAGTAGTATTTTAAGTTCAGGTTAAGAAGTGCGCATATTGGTGTACCATTATTTGATTGTGTTTGTAGTGTTAGAGAGAATATAAGTGTAAATTTTACAGCGTGTCTCATTCATCCCAGTCACAGACGCAATCCTTCCACGGGTCACGGACAATTCATTTTGTTTAGTAGATTTAAGTGTTCTTGTGTTGGTTTGGGATTTTTCTCAGAGGGGCGCTTCCACTGCAATTACCATCTAATAATCTTTAATAAACCCCAAGTCAAGTCAGAAATTAAAAGTCCAGTAAATTCCGACCGGTTATATATATATATATATATATATATATATATATATATATATATATATATATATATATATATATATATATATATATATATATATATATATATATATACTAACAAAGGAAAAAAAAAACCCACAGAAATTCCCAAAGCGTTTTCGTGTAATTCACATCTTCAGGATATATATATATATATACATACACACACACCTATATATATATATATATATATATATATATATATATATATATATATATATATATATATATATATATATATATATATATATATATATATATATATATATATATATATATATACACATATATATATATATGTGTGTGTGAGAGGTTTGAATAATAGACCAGATTCTTTGCAGAATTTTCTCTTGCAGTGTCAGACAGTGACTGGCACCCCGGCGTTGCCACAGACAAACTCACGCCTCCACACATTGGAAAACATATCGTACGATGGTACTCAATCTCACAATTTCACATCTCCCCCCCGAGTTAAAAGGAAATAACAATGCCCATTTGAACTACTGAAAGGAAAACAATGCAGTCATAAAAATCAATAATGCAAGAAAAAACAGTCAGACAAAGACACACACACACACACAAAAAAAAAACCTCTAAACTAATTTCACACCACATAGTCTACACCAAGTAGTCAGCAAACCAACCCAGGGGCCTGCGACCTCTCCCGGGCCTGGCCACGCCCGACTGGGGAGGGGCCGGAGGTGCAAGCGAGGGCGCGGGTACGGAGGGCACAGCAGAAGGAGGGCCAGGAGGCATAGTGTGATGCACCACAGGAGTGGTAGGCACAGTGGTGGCGCCGCATCGCAGGTGGCGTCTGTTGCGGATGGACACCCTGCCAGCCAGTCAACCTGAAGGCATACTGCCTGTGAGGGTGGGCTTCCACCACTATGCCCGTCCTGTCCCAGAGCTTGGTAGCGGCGTCCTGCACACGCTCCTGCACGCCCACAGCTAGGGGAGTCAGCTGGCGGGACACCTCCCCCCGCAACAGAAGGATCCCTCCTGGGTTTCGGCCAAGCGAACCTCCCTCATACGAAGTGCCCGCCGCCAGTGCTGGTCCACCTTATAGTGCTGTCTGGCCACGAGAACGCCGTCACTGAGCTGGCGGCCGGTGGCAAGTTGGGCGGGCGACTTGTTCACCTCACCACAGAGGCGTGTTCAGGTACTGGAGGAGGGCCTGGGATGTCCTATCGCAGTCCAGGCTACCCCCTGGCCCAGTGTTATCCCTGAGGAGCCTCTTGGCGGCCTTGACCCCAGCCTCTGCCCTGCCATTGGACAGGGGGAAGTGGGCCGACGAGTGCCGCACCTCGACCTCCCATGACTTGAGGAAATCCGTCATCTCACTGCTGGCAAGGTTGGTACCTCCATCCGTGGAGATCTGCTCAGGTGCCCCCCACCTCGTGAAGTAACCCCGCAGACAGGCGATGATCTTGCCAGAGGTGGCCTCGTTGGGGAAGTGGGCGATCTCCAGCCAACCTGTGAGTCGGTCAGCATATGCTAGATACGTGTGGCCCCCCGTAGGTGGAACAAATCGGCCACCATTGTTGAAAGGGATAGTCTGGCGCTGGGGTCAAGACCAACGACTCCGGAGGCTGGGAAGGGGCGTGGGTCTCGCAAGCAGCACACCGGGACCGATGATAATGCAGGTCACCCTCCATGCCAGGCCAATAGACAGACTGCTGGGCCCGCTTGAGCATGGAATCGAGGCCCTGTTGCCCCACGTGCAGGTTAACGGCGACCCGGTGGCGGAGGGAGTCGGGAATGACAAGGCACACACAGCTTTGGTCAAAGGTGTAGGTGATCAAATCCCTGACAACAGCCAACATGTCCCTCACCGAGAAGTACGGGCGCAGACAGGCCACCTCCTGTGACTTGTGGGTACGCCAGTCGCCCGCCAGCACCCTCGACACTAGAATCTGGTATACTGGGTCGTCTGCAGCCACTTTGCACACGGTGTCTTCGTCCATAGTGATGCACCCATCCTGATCCAGTGCTGCGATTGTGACCGCACACACTGCAGCGCACAGTCTCCTCCTCTTGGCCCATGTCCTCCGCGTCGGGCACCGCCCTGAGGGAAGGGAAGCGGGATAGAGCGTCAGCTGCACAGTTCCGCTTCCCTGGCAAGTACTTGACCGTGAACCGGAACTGCAGGGTTTTCTCCTTGAGCCTAAACAGGCGCGGATTCGCCACATCCGTGAAGGCTCTGTCCCCTAGCAAGCCAACTAAGGGGCGGTGGTCCGTCATCAGAATCAGGTTCGGGCAGCCAAGGAGGAACAGCCTGGCCTTGCACAGGCACCATACCACCGCCAGGCACCATACCACCGCCAGGGCCTCCCCTTCTACTGCAGCGTAGCCGGCCTCGGCCGTGCTCAGATGTCGGTTACCGCACAGAGCCAACCACCACCCTCCCCTGCAGCAGAAGGGCGAGGCACAGGCACAGTATTGTTGCAGGACGACGAAGCCGATGTCCTCCCTGCTCCAATCCGTGACAGCTGCCGTAGGCCTGGATTTGTCGTAGTACACCAAGCCATCCCTGGCCAACTGACAGATGGTGTCCTGAGCCTGGCGAAACTTGAGCCGCAGCTGGTCGTCCCAATACTCCCACTTGCCCACTGGCTTCTTGAGGAGCTCTCAGAAGGGCTCCATCACAGGTGCAGTGGCAAGGAAGGGAGCCAACTGGTTAACCAGGCCGTGCCAGGACCTGATGTCAGTGATTGATGGCTGATCAGGCATGGGGAAGTCCTTGATGGCTGACAGACGTTGGGCAGTGGGCTGGTAGAGGTCCCACCCCAGGAGGAAACCCACAAACTCTGCTTCTCTCCTGCAGAACAAGAAATTTTTTGGTTTCAGTGTGATACCTGTGTGAGCGCAGTGTCATCCACGCACTTGTACTTGCAGGGCACATCCTGAATAGCGTTGTCAAGCCTCTTGGAGTAGGCATCTGACGCTGAACATTGTCCCATGGGCGTCCTGCAGTATCGAAAACGGCCCCACGGCGTGATGAATGTGGTCAGGCGTCTGCTCTCCTCCTCCGACTCCACCTTATGAAATCCCCAGAAGGCGTCGGCGACGGTTTTGAACTAGTGCACTGGCACCCCGGACACCATGTCGAATGGTGCAGGTGTGTGGTGCGTCTCCCTCAGACAGCTTGCATTGAGGCGTTGGAAGTCTACAGTGCGCCTGGGCTGACCGTTTTTCTTGGCCACCACGACCATCCTGGCGCACCACTCCATAGCCTCACCAGCAGGCACTGGCTGGATGACGCCTCTCCTGACGTCCTCCTCCAATTGGGCCTTCACCTTCGCTTCCCAGTGTTTCGAAACGGCAGCAGGTGTGTGACAGGCATAGGGGGTCGTGCTGGGCGTCAGGTGGATACGGTGAGGGGGACCAGTCATGACTGGCAGTGGGGACCTGCTGGTGTTGAATGCGGTAGACGAAAAGTGCGTGAGTAGCCATGCCTCCAACTTGGCCACATTCTACTCCAAAGGAAGCAAGGGCATCTCAACCGGCCTAGCAGGGACTGCTCTCAGATCCAGGATTCGGAGGTAGTTCGTCGGCAGTGTGCTGCCCCCCTCCATCGCCCACGGCAGCCACAGCACGTCTATGGAGCGGGAAGTCGACTGGCACCAAGTTGAGGCACTTGCAAGCCTACAATGACAGGTAGAGGGCCTTGGCTGTCTGCACGAAGTAGACCTCCTGGACGGTGGTCCCCTCACCCACACTGAGGCGGTAGGGGACAGACCCCAGACACTTGAGCTGTTTGTTCACCACGTCCCTCAGGCCATTACGGGCCCGAAGTTGCCCCAGACACAAACCGATGTCCTGGAGCAGGGATGGCCCTGCCACACACACCATAGCACCCGTGTCAGCCACAGCCAGCACAGGGGTGGCGGGGGAATTGCCCCCAGCCTGGGTCACGAACACTTGTAACCTGGGGTGACGGGATAACTGGGCTGTTGCCACTGTGACAGCACCTGACACATCCACAGAAGTGCTTAGGGCTGTCTTATTCCTGCAACACCTTTTGAAGTGACCAACCTTAGAGCAATTGCGACATGTGGCCCCACTTGCAGGGCAGTTGATTTTGCCTGCGGCATGTGTCAAGCCGCAGGGCGACTTGGGTGTCCAGGTCGGGCGGCAGCTACCTCAGACTCACCCGTGATGACATCACTAACCGCCGCTGCCTCCGTGGCTGTTCTCGCCACTGCCTGGCCAAACGTACGACACAATACTCCAGCATCTCTCACTGCTGCCTCAAATAACATACATTTGTTTCTTAGCACTTCAACACTATTATAACCCGAGTACCTCTGAAAAATTTCCCTTTTCAACACTGGGTTACTCAGGCCTACCATAAACTTTACGTAATAGCATGTACTCAGAGAGGTCGTTATCATAGGTGGGACATTTAAATTCACACTCCACTTCCTCTGCGAAGCATCATTGAAAGTACCTTTTCATGGGCTCCTCTTCACCTTGTTTGCTGTTGAAAAACTCGTTCCATTTCACAGCTTGTTGTTGTTGAGATTGTCAGACCGTTGTCCGACACGGGCCTTTGCTTGTAGGCGGCCCATTTGGTGGTTCCGGCTGGAGCTCTTGGAGCAGCCTGACCGGATTTGGGATTGGAGGTTGTCCTACCTGCAGATATCAAAGGATACTGCAGGTTTGCAAATGTGAGCAGACCCTCAGTCAGTGAACGCTTACCACCAACCCCCACTCTTGGACGTGGTCAGTTTAGGAGTGGCACGCCTCCCGAACTGGGGTCCGCACTTGCTGGGGGAGGATATTTCCTAAGCTATCTGGGTGGTGGGTATCGTGTGATTACCCGGAGAAGGTGGTAAATGTGGTTTGTTTGGGCCATTCGGGTTAGAGTGGCTGCTGCTGTTGTGTGTTCTTCTTGGAAGTTTCGAATTATGTTTCGGAGACTTTATGTGACTTCGCAGTCGAGGAGATAGTGTTCCAGTGGGTTGGCCGCTGGCTCCTGACAGTAGGTGCATTCCCTGACGACATTTCCGATCGTCTGCCAAGTGCACTTGTCAAAGAGATCTTCAAATGTATCAGTGAACTCTTTCTCTTTCTGCTTTTGAGTTTCTGTCTTTCTTTAAGAGTTCTTTTTCAAACTACTCCACTTGTCAAACATTTTGTGCACTTGATTCACACAATCTGGTTTGTGGTGTGTGGGAATGTTTGCTTTTGTCCAAAATTGAAGAACTTTGTCTGTGACTTCCACAGCTGCCACTCTGATGGTTTTTTTCTGTATGCGATGCAGGTTTAAAAAATACTGTAACACTTGCCTGTTTGAAGGTAACTTAGCCCCTGTAATGTCATCACATAATGTCTTTATCAAATACACATTTTCTCGTATTTTTACTCCTGCATTAGCCATTTTGACCTGGGGAATAAAGAAATTAACTATTAATATGAATTAAGAATGAGAATACTCTGCAGAACTGTTTCTAATTTCCCCAATCATCAACCACGACCAGCAAAAACTCACCACAATCGTGCCAAATGCGACGCACTAGTGGTGGGCGTAATCGGCTACAAAGTAATCGACTACATCGATTACGTAATTTTTGACAGCTTTGAGCAACCTCTTGTTACGAGTTGGGGATTTAGAATATAGTTAAAAGTCTTCCCAGATCCCAACAGGCAACAACAATAAAAAAACAAAGACAATCGGACTATAAAAGGGTAGACAAAGGATGAGAGTTTTTGTTGTGTATAATAAAGTACCATAAATTCCTTAACAAAATATTCAGCTTTCTATAATTTACCCTTAACCATACTTAACCTAAACATTAACAGTATATACATATTTATACAACATTCAATAATTTGAAGCAAGGTGGACGCGGGGAGGCAATATAAGATTACAAATACTTAAGTGCGGAGCTGAGATGGCTGACGAGTAAGGCTGAGTATTGTAGAAGACGGTAGGTAGTCACTGTGCCGTAGGTTTCCAGGATAGGTGATCCTGTGGTCACTTCCCAGAGTGAACTGACTTCTCCTGGAACTCGAGCTGACAAAGAAGACTTGGAGGAGGTGACGCAACAACCAGGATATGGAGAAGGGAAACCCCAGAGTGGTAACTAAGACGAGTCATACTCGTGTTTCGTCCCTAGATGGCGTTGCTCGTGGTGCTGGGTAGGTAGATCAGGACAATAGATGGCGTGGTTCGTAGTGCTGGGTAGGTAGATCATGACAATTGGTGGCGGGGTTCGTAACACTCTAAATATTAATATATTTTAAAATAACTCTACACACAATGATTTTGTCCTAAATGGACACTTTTAGCAGGGTCTGTGGTAAAGAATTCCAAAGTTAAAAAATATGGACCACCCAAATATATATATATATATATATATATATATATATATATATATATATATATATATATATATATATATATATATATATATATATATATATATATATATATATATATAAATCACTGTAGGTAGGCGTGATCTAGGTATATGCTGATAACCACAAGGAAAGAAAGAAAAACACAGTTCTAGCCCTTTCGTGTAATTCCACATCTTCAGGGTGAGTACAGACTAAAGGGAGTACAAAACAAGGGTGTGATTATCATATATATATATATATATATATATATATATATATATATATATATATATATATATATATATATATATATATCTTTCTCTCTCTATATATTATATAATATGGACACGAAGTAGTACCTTAAGCTGTGTATTCTTATATTACTCTATTAATTATGTATAGTAAAGTATTACAGAACATGTATTAATCCTATATAATATTTCCATTTATTATGCACCATGTTATGTATGTGAATTATCATATTTACATATTATGTATTCAGCTTGTGAATGCTGGTATCTGTACATGCCAGCGTGGAGTGATACAGAGAGTTGAGATCACTAGTCCTTATGGTGTGGAAGCCAGTTTCTTTGTTCCTCTGTATTTATCTCCCGTACGAGAACAAGAACCTATTTTCAAGATAACAAGTGTTTGCGTATACCCTCAGTAGTGTAGAACATTTTGGGGATATCAAAGACAAACATAGATAGTGCAGTGAGATTTCTCAGTGAGATTCAGAGTGAATTCAGCCTTCCCGCCGGACTGTGTTAATTGCGTCTCGTCTTCAGCTTTGCCAAGGATTTACAGACAGACTACAAGCCTCAGGACTTACAGTGTTGTGAAGTGCTATGCTGTGTACAGTGCTGTGGTCTGAAGTGAAGTGTTCTGTGAAGTGCTGTGTTGTGTATTTTAATCAGAATTGTCTGTGCAAACTGCAGTCAGATGACTGAGGGAGTGGCCCAGCAGTACGTCCCTTCCTGCCTACGGTCATTGGGTAACTGAGCAGCGCGCATTAAGACAACTTCGGTTCAGTTGCACTTGCGCCGAGCTGCCTCTACGTCTGGCAGCACGCCAAGCCTCCCGGCAACGAGCCATACACACACACACGCACTCACAGGCCCACTTTATACTAAATTCTTGCGTATTACTTTAGACTTCTGTAATTATAGATTGCGAGGGTTGACCCAGTGTGCTTGCACAGATAGAGTACAAGCTGTCGTATGTTCACAAGGGATCAAAATGATGGACGACATGCGGGTAAACCCGCCCAAAATATTATATTAATTAAATGCGACAAGCGGGGATATCCCACGGCCTTGAAAAAAACTTCCCCAAATGAGACGACATGCGGACATATTATGTATTGAGGTATAGGAGTATTTCCTGAATGCAATATAGCTTATTTTTGTACTATTTTGTTTGATATTATCTGAATATGTAATACATATCTAAATTTGCTGTTTAGTAACCAAATTGATTAAATTTATTTGCCATATACCAGACATTGATTTATACCAATTTCCTGCATTTTTGGGTATAAATGTCATTTTTTTCTCTAAAATTTGCACACATATGTGAATTTTTGTTCCAGATTTGGAAAATATACTAAAAGTTCTCTAGGAAAAACATATAGAAAATGTGATTATATGAAATTCATTTTTGGCAGGATAATTGACACTTTTCAGGAACCGGCGCGAAATTTAATTACGCACCTAAAGAAGAGTTAAACTTGGGAGATCTCTCCCCACCCACACTCAGGCCCCACGCTCCCCACAGTGACAACGCCCAATCACCCACAGAATCTCCTCGTTCGTCGCGAGCAAGCTCTCCTGCGGTACCTGCATCCATAGATCTCCTTCAACTGATTAAGTGGATGGAAACTTCTCAACGCCAGGACTATGTTGCAAGGAGAGAAGCGGAAGAAATTCGGTAGAGAGAGTCTGAAAGACGACGCCACAAAGATGAACAAAAACACAGAGAACTAGAAGATATACGTAGAAGTGAGGATGACCTGAGAAGAAGAGAGGATCAAGCCAGATTTGAAGCCTTGATTTCCCTGTTAGCCTCCCCACAACGATCTACTCTACAAGATTCTTCTGCTACTACTAATGCTGATTCGACTAGAGGTACTGGTACCTCATCTCCCAGAGTCGGTTCGACAATTCCTCAAAAGGCTGCAGCACAAACGCCTCCCTCTCTGAAGTCTGACGCTTCTTATCAGATATTTCGGGAATGGCGTCGACGTTGGCAAGACTATGCAACAATGGTTGACCTGTCAAGTTTACCACAGCCTAAACAGATGATACAGCTTCGTATGTGCTTGTCCTTAGAGACACAACGTACTCTCGAGCACACACTTCAAGTGCCTCCTACGACAACTCTGACTGTAGAGGCCGTGCTTGACAAGTTACAGGAACATGTTAAGGGACAGCGCAACGAAGCACTTAGAAGAAGAGAACTCCTCCAATGTAAGCAGCTTGATGGAGAATCTTTTGATGCATTTTTTGTAAGACTGAAAAGATGTTCAGAGGAAGTTGATGTTTGTCCTGGAAATTCTCAAGTCTGTGAAGAGACACAACTCAAGACAATTATTTTAACGGGTATTCGAGATGAAGAGCTAGTTCAGCGTCTCATTTCACTTGACCCCACTTCCTCCCTTCAAGATGTTGTTACAAAATGTCGAGCGTACGAGGTCGCCAGGTGTGCGACTTCAGCTTTACGCTCACAGCCTGACCAGGTGAGGGCGATGTCTTCCTACAGAAAGGGTAAGAAGCAGCAAGGTAACCCCACCCCTCACCCTCCAGCTACACCTTCAGCAGCAGCTTTGTGTAACAGTTGCGTGAGACAGCATGATGCTTCCCAGTGCCCAGCTGCTCAAAGCGTGTGCAGAAGTTGCGACCGCCAGGGTCACTGGGCTTACACAGTCAAGTGCCCTGCTAGCAAAGTTCAGTGCAGACTTTGTGGTCGTGTGGGCCATTATGACAAATGTTGTCGTAAGAAGACACAGAGAGGACACCACCAAGGATCCAAGAAGTCATCCTCAGGTAGTGCTGGCGCGCCCCCTCCTTCTGGCAAGCATCAAGACGCTGTGTCCAGTCGTTCCTGCCGTCGTGTACATTGTTCCACAGACACGACGCCCCAGCACATCAGTGTCGTCATTTCTCATGGTAACTTGTCATCCAGTCTTCAGATGTTACCTGACACCGGTGCTGACGTCTCAGTAATTGGTCCACAACACTTAGCAAGTTTGGGAATACCCGGGAGCAACCTACAGCCCCCTCCTCAGACAACGAAACTGACAGCTGATGGTTCCAAGATGGCTCCAGCTTTGGGATCTTTCTGGGCTACTCTTACCTTTGGAAAGCAGTCTTGTCTAGTCTGATGTATTATTATCAGCGAATTTCTAAACCTATTTTTAAGGTCGCCACGTCAACAGGTCGGAACCCTCATCCTCTGAGTCAGATCCAAAGGACTATCTAAGGATGGTGCCATCTTCATTGATTCCTCACACCTACAAGGAGCTAGTTAGACAAGAGCTTGACTCCATGGTTGCTCAGGGAATCATCAAGCCGGCCCGAGATGAACCTTCACCTTGGTGCCACCCTCTCGTCCCAGTCGCCAAACCTCGTGGTGGAGTACGGATCACCACCGATCTATCAAAACTTAACCAGCAAGTTTCCCGTCCAGCCCACCCTTCACCCACACTCTTCGCAGCTGTTCGAAATGTGGACCCGAAGGCGAAGTTTTTTACAACGATGGACGCCTTATGTGGTTATTGGCAGATCGAGTTGGCCGAAGAAGACCAGCATTTGACTACATTTATCCCACCATATGGAAGATATCAGTATTGCAGAGGCCCCATGGGATTTGCCGCTACGGGCGATGCATTCTGTCAACGTGGTGACGCGGCCCTTCAAGGAGTCACGAATCGTGACAAGGTGGTTGATGATATTTTACTCCATGACGAAGACTACTGTGCCCACCTCTCCCGAATATATGAAGTTCTCACGGGATTACCCTCAACGCTGACAAGTTTGTAGTCGCCGCACCATCAGTGAACTTCTGTGGGTACACTCTCTTAGCAGCAGGTATCGCAGCTGACCCGGAGAAATTAAGTGGAATCAGGGATTTTCCAACCCCTGCCAACCTGACAGACCTTCGTTCTTTTTTGGGTCTGGTCAATCAGCTGGCTGAATTCTCACCTGACATCTCCGCCGCAGCCCAGCCGTTACGCCCCCTGCTGAGCCCCAGGAGGACATTCATCAAGAGGCCTTCCAGCGAGTCAAGCAGGCCCTCTTATGTCCACCTGTCCTCGCCTGTTACGACCCAGCCCTACCCACTGTCCTCCAGACTGACGCCTCCAGACTCTACTGCGTTGGTTACGCCCTTCTGCAGGACCATGGCGGTGGACAACTCCGCTTAAGTCAGTGTGGATCCCGGTTCCTGACGGACGCCGAGACCCGATATGCCACAATTGAGCTGGAGGTGTTGGCTGTTGTCTGGGCGATGGCGAAGTGCCGCTTCTACCTGATAGGACTTCAGCACTACACCCTTTTCACGGATCATCGCCCTCTTGTACCTATTATCAATCACTACTCTTTGGATGCAGTAGAGAATCCTCACCTTCAACGTTTGAAAGAGAAGCTCTCGCCTTATCTCTTCACGGCTGTGTGGCGTGCGGGTAAGCTGCTGTGCATCCCGGATGCCCTGTCCCGCGCCCCTGTCAGTCGCCCCACCCCAGAGGACGAGATGTTGTGTTCTACAGCTGCTGCATCCCTCAAGTCAGTAGTTTCATTGAAGGCCGTTTTCACATCAGAAGAGTCTACAGCACCGGATGCAGACAAGACCCTTGAAGATCTCCGCACCGCATCCCGGGCCGACCCTTCCTATATCCGGCTCGTCGACTGTGTCCCAGGGATTTCCATCTAACTGATACGACCTTCATGAATCGCTGCTCCCGTACTGGAAAATACGCGAGGACCTCTATTGTGACGGAGACCTCGTCTTGTATGGTCCACGAGTAGCCATTCCTGCTGCCCTATGCCGCCGTACCTTGACCCGCCTTCACGACAGCCATCGAGGAGTGGAGGCCAACAAGCGACGGGCGAAGCAGACTGTATTTTGGCCCGGAATCGACGCGGACATTGCAAGTACCGTCCGTGCCTGTGAGCCGTGCCAGATTCTGCAACCCAGCCAGCAACAGGAACCTTTAATGTGCGACGATAACCCTTCAAGACCCTTCGAGTCTGTGTCGGCCGATTTCTTTGCAGTGGCAGGGAAGTCCTTCCTCGTCATTGCCGACCGATTGTCTGGATGGCCTGTTGTCGTCCCCTGTGGTAGTGATACAACGGCTACTGCTACCATCCGGAATTTCAGGCATTACTTCAGAGAAGTTGGTGTTCCCTTCCGTCTCAGGACTGATGGAGGACCCCAGTTCACCAGCCACGAGTTCCGGGACTTCATGGACCGTTGGGAAGTCCATCATGTCGTGACCTCGCCCCACTACCCCCAGGCGAATGGACACGCTGAAGCTGCAGTCAAGACTGTTAAACACCTGATCCTTAAGATGTCACCCTCAGGAAATATCGACTGCTAGGATTTCGATCGAGGTTTGTTGGAATTACGCAACACCCTGAACTTCACCGGACGCTCCCCAGCCCAGGTTCTATATAGACATCATCTCAGGTCTTGTGTTCCTGCCCACCCGAAGACTTTTTCTCAAGACTGGCAGGCCAGGACAGAAGAATGTGACCGCCGTGCAGCAGAACGAGCCACAGATGTCGCTGCTCGGTACGACTGTCATGCTCGCCCCCTTCCCAGGTTGAGTATCGGCCAGGTCAGGATTCAAGATCCGGTATCTCACCGCTGGGACAAGGTTGGGGTTGTCATGGGTATTGGCCGGTCCAGGGACTACCAAGTGCGTCTTCCTAGTGGTAGAGTATGGTGGAGGAACCGTCGTTTCCTCCGACCTGTGGAGCTGCCTTGTGTTGACCCTCCCCCAGTTGAGTCCCCTAATGTTGATGCCTTTACAGTAAATCCATCCCCACCTTGTGTTTCTGCCCCAGTACTCCGCCGGTCCGAGCGACTCAGAAACAAAAGGTCCGCTCAAGATGAAACTATGAGTGTATAGGGGGGAGGGAGGTGTATAATATGGACAGGAAGTAGTACCTTCAGCTGTGTACCCTTATATTACTCTATTAATTATGTATAGTAAAGTATTACAGAACATGTATTAATTCTATGTAATATTTCCATTTATTATGCACCATGTTATGTGTATGAATTATCATATTTACATTTTATGTATTCAGCTTGTGAATGCTGGCATCTGTACATGCAAGCGCACAGTGATACATAGAGTGAAGACCACCAGTCCTTATGGTGCGGAAGCGAGTTTCTTGGTCCATCTCTGTATATCTCCCTTACGAGAATAAGAACCTATTTTTAAGATAACAAGTGTTTGTGTATACCCTCAGTAGTGTAGAACATTTTGGGGGTATCAAAGGCAAACATAGACCTTACGCTGGCCTTACCGAACCTAACCTAACCTACCATAATAATACCTTACCTTACGCTGGCCTTACCTAACCTAAACTACCATAATAATAACTTACCTTACGCTGGCCTTACCTAACCTAAACTACCATAATAATAACTTACCTTACGCTGGCCTTACCTAACCTAAACTACCATAATAATAACTTACCTTACGCTGGTCTTACCTAACCTAACTCATATAATAACTTACCTTACGCTGGCCTTACCGAACCTAACCTACCATAATAATAACTTACCTTACGCTGGCCTTACCGAACCTAACCTACCATAATAATAACTTACCTTACGCTGGCCTTACCTAACCTAATCTACCATAATAATAACTTACCTTACGCTGGCCTTACCGAACCTAAACTACCATAATAATAACTTGCCTTACGCTGGCCTTACCGAACCTAACCTACCATCATAATACTTTACCTTACGCTGGCCTTACCTGACCTAACCTACCATCATAATACTTTACCTTACGCTGGCCTTACCTAACCTAACCTAACCTACCATAATAATAACTTACCTTACGCTGGCCTTACCTAACCTAACCTACCATCATAATACTTTACCTTACGCTGGCCTTTACCTAACCTAACCTACCATAATAATAACTTATTTTACGCTGGCCTTACCTAACCTAACCTACCATCATAACATTTACCTACGCTGGCCTTACCTAACCTAACCTACCATAATAATAACTTACCTTACGCTGGCCTTTACCTAACCCAACCTACCATAATAATACCTTACCTTACGCTGGCCTTACCTAACCTAACCTACCATAATAATACCTTACCTTACGCTGGCCTTACCTAACCTAACCTACCATAATAATAACTTGCCTTACGCTGGCCTTACCGAACATAAACTACCATAATAATAACTTACCTTACGCTGGCCTTACCTAACCTAACCTACCATAATAATACCTTACCTTACGCTGGCCTTACCTAACCTAACCTACCATAATAATAACTTACCTTACGCTGGCCTTACCGAACATAAACTACCATAATAATAACTTGCCTTACGCTGGCCTTACCTAACCTAACCTACCATAATAATACCTTACCTTACGCTGGCCTTACCTAACCTAACCTACCATAATAATAACTTGCCTTACGCTGGCCTTACCGAACATAAACTACCATAATAATAACTTACCTTACGCTGGCCTTACCTAACCTAACCTACCATAATAATACCTTACCTTACGCTGGCCTTACCTAACCTAACCTACCATAATAATAACTTACCTTACGCTGGCCTTACCGAACATAAACTACCATAATAATAACTTGCCTTACGCTGGCCTTACCTAACCTAACCTACCATAATAATACTCCACCTTACGCTGGTCTTTAATTCGACCAACCCCACCATAATAATAATATCTACCTTACGCTGGCCTTACCTAACCTAACCTACCATAATAATACCTTACCTTACGCTGGTCTTCACCTAACCTAACCTACCATAATAATACCTTATCTTTACGCTGGCCTTACCTGACCCAACCTACCATAATAATAATATCTACCTTATTAGCTGGCCTTACTCTAACCTAATCTACCATAATACCTTACCTTACGCTGGCCTTACTCAAACCTAATCTAACGACCCTGCTGCATCAGGTAGGGTTTTTTTTTTTTTTTTTTTTTTTAGGTTAAGGTGGGGAAAGGATGGAAGGCATGCTGGGGCTCAAGACACAGCCAGACATGAGTGATAGAGAAGTCACAACATATAGTCGTGGGGGGGAAGGTTGGAAAAGAAGTTTAATGAGTTAAACAGAGGGGGACGACACCCCTTGTTTTACATATTACAGAGTTTGTTGGCTAACTAAGCTAACCTAGGATTTAGGATGAGGTTGCACAATGGTTACTTTGGTAGACAATGACTAATTAGATTTTATAATTACAAGTTTATTAAAATCTTATACTGTATTACGTTATGGATTCACTAGATTGTGACTTGTTAAATGTGAACTTATATCATCTAAGTTTTAATCTAAGGTGGACATAAGTGGGTCGCGGGTTGGGTTGTTGTAGTGTGGACAGACTGATTTGATTTTGCCGCTTACAGCGGCTACTTTATTGTGCACCCCACACTCATCCTGTGAGCTGTAGCGCAATAGGATTACAGAGTAGAGTTTTCAACGGGTCATAATAATTAACCCCCGTTGTCAGGATATTATGGCACGGCATGTTACATGGTATTTTAATTACATTATTTGTTTAGTTCTATTCATAAAGACTCCGGGGCCACCAGGTGTGGGGTCGCCCTCAGTTGATGTCTTCCCCGCGTACGTGGTCTGGGCTGTGAGGGTCGTCCAGGAGCTTGTCCCATACCTTCTTCCCTAGGCGATGGAACCTGACGTTGAAGGGGACTGTTTTATTTCTCACGCGGATGGTTTCTCCTGTCTCCTGGTAGGGTGGCGCTTGGCCACTGGCTGACCTCAAACACTTGTTTTGGAAGCTCTGTCGTTGTTGTAGTCGGGTCTTCCCGAGTGTGACGAGTGGTATATGTGGGTACTCCAACATACGCCTCACCAGCGCCTTGTACAGGTGAACGTTTTAATTTAGCTGCGGCGACTTTGGCTTTCTTTAGTCTGTCCTTCACGTGAGAAATGATGCTCGTCCGAGAGATGATGAGGCCGAACAACCTGCCTTGTTTAGAGTACTCAATCTCTTCGTCGTCGATCATCAATGACGCCTGCTTGAATTTGGCTGTGGGTATGACCTCGAATTTCGTTTTGTTTGTTTTTATTTTCCATTTATTTTCATACTCCGAGATCTCCTCTATTGCCCGAGCAGTGAGTCGCGCCATTCTTGCTGTGGACCTTCCTGGGCAGGTGACGATCTGTGTTACATCGTCGGCATACATGACGTACTCGCTGCCGACGATTGGGGGTGGCAGGTCAGCCGTGTAGAGTGTGTAAAGGGTTGGTGAGAGACAAGAGCCCTGAGGCACGCCGCTCGATAGTGAGACTTCTTCTCCACATTCTTCTTGCATCTTGATTTTGGCTCTGCGGTCCGTAATGAAGTTGCACAGCAGGCGCGTCAGTTTTTCGGGTAGACCCAGTTGTATGATCTTATACTGCAGCCCCACGTGTCTAACTTTGTCAAACGCCTTGAAGACGTCCCTTAGTACTACGTTGCACTGCAGGCGGCCAGTTTGGGCGTTGGCGATCTGCTCGTAGGCCTGAGCTATGGCGGTGGATGTGCCTCGGTACTGGCGGAAGCCGAACTGGCAGGGATTGTGCACGTCTTCGTCCTACAGATACATCCGCAACCGCTCGTTTACTATTTTTTCGAGGATTTTGGCAGGTACCTCTAGCAGCGATATTGGTCGAAAGTTTATGATCTTATTTGGAGGCTTTTGGTATGAGGCGAATAACGGCGATTTTGAACATCTTAGGGAAGTATCCAGAGGCGAGGCAGGCACTGCATATATGAGCAAGCCTCTCTATCATGTTGTCGGGGAGTTGAGCCAGGATCTTCTTGTTAATGTGGCTTTGCCCAGGTGATTCGTTTTTAAACCTTTTTATGAGGGCTTACACATCTGCAGGAACTATGCGCTCAATCATGAGATGAAATAAGCTGCGGGCTAAACTTCAGGTGACCCAAATGCTAGCACTAAATGAAGTACAATTATGTTGATTTACATATATTCAATTCATATAATATTTCATGAATTTCTTGTCCTCGAATTAACTGCCATTACTGCTACAGGGTACTACTGTATTTTTCCATTCTTTTTAATATGATTTCCCAACCTCCCCTTATAGCCATACATTTTCGACCATTTTATTACTTAACTATCCTAAAAGTATCTACTCTAGCTGATTATAAGAAGCCTCCTGTGACCATTGCCTCTTAGTCGATATATGTCGACGGCTATTGTTGGTTTAGGGGCCAATGATCATTTTCTCGTGAGACATAGCAAACCAAATCTGAGAAAAGAGAAAGATACCGAACATTTCAACTATCCTACGACATAATTTATGTACTGCTGCTACGTTTCTGATAACTCCTCAGCCAGTCTGGCTAAGAAACACCTTCCACTTGGTCCCATTCCACCCGATGTTGTGAACACGAGTAGAGTGAAGCTGCCTTGGTCGACGTTCTTGATTATCTGAGCAGGTGCTCTGTTCTTTCAAATCTCGTCCCTTCTTTGTGCAGTTTCAAGAGACAGGTCACGGTGGCATGTGGCCAGAGAATCGAATATCCTGATATCATGGGAGGCTCACTGTCCCCATGTCCGTTGGTTGTTTTCCCTGTCCTGTGAATGAAATGCTTGCCATCCAAAAAGAGGAGGGGTATATCTACAACATATTTGCTGGAGGTCCTTTACCACGTCGTGCCTCATACAGACAAAACCTCCAGTCATGATGCCGTAGGATATTTCACACATGCAGTGGGTAGACTTGCCAACCGTATCTTAGAACAATAATGTTTGTGAATTCTTGTTTGTTAATTCTGAAGCCCTTTGTTCTTATTGGTAGAGTTGTTAGCCAGTTTGAGGTGCCCTCCTCCTGTGCTACCTCTACTTTTCTCTTCACGATCTCTGACAGTTGCTGCATCAGTTGTTGGAGTTTTTCGCTTTGGGTGTGTTGCCTTTCTGTAGTAATTTTTCTTAGTTCGTTGGTGTCTGCCTCACTTGCGGCATTTTGATCTACTAAATGCTCATTGAGGGCTGTTGTGAGCTTGACCAGAGTTCTCGTGTTCAGTACAATAGTAGCAACCTCCTCTGGGCTATTGATTCCCATTCCTCCTTGTCTCGGTGGTAATGCAAGGAATGACCTTTCTGGTAGGGTGAGGTTGGTGGCTTTTCACTAGCATTGGAATAAATGCATTCCTGGTGGCTTCTTATAGATAGTGGAGCGGCATAGCTACAATGTTCATAACAATTGTGCATTGAATGATGAAAGCACCAAATTTGGCACAGCGATGGAGTTATGGTATATGAACATTTTCAGATATGGAACCACTCGATACTGGATTTGAGTGGCCGCTATAAATCAGGGGCGGATCCAGGAAAAAAATTCAGGTTTCACCACGTTACTGTCTTAGTCCTGTGAGACCGTCTAATACTGTGAAGCATAGGGAAATAATAGGCTATAGGAAGAAAGAAAAGGTCAAACCCCAGTAATCACCTTGGACCAACCATTTGCAATAGCCAAACAGATTCGGTGGAATTGGCCCGAAAATTACGGCGAAGAGAAATTTATTATGATTCTGGGCGGTCTCCACATTGAAATGGCGGCTCTGAGGATGGCAGGCAGTTGGTTGCAGGGTAGCAGGTGGGCAGAAACCCGGGTGCAAGCCGATATTGCCAGCCCAGGAACTGCGAACTCTTTCCTAAAGGCTGCTACCGTCACACGCACCAGGCGAGGCCATCAGACCACAGCAGCAACCCTTAACATCCTACAGCACAAGGCTTATGGCAAATACACTGAAGATGCCCAAAGTGATGGTCATGAGCCCCTAGAGTTTGGTGTCTGGTGTCGGCAAAGGGCTGAATGTTGTCCCCAGTTTCAGTACTGGGCAACCACCCTCAACCTAGAGCTAAGTATCTTTATGTTTGTTAGATCACTACGAGAATCAAACTTCTCGCTATACATGGCTGCTCTGGCTGAACTGTGTCAGTGGTTCTTCGCCTTGGATCATACTCATTATTCTCGGTGGGTTCCAGTCCACCTGAAGGACATGACAGAGCTCTCGGACAAGCATCCTGATGTGTCTGCAAAGTTTCAAGCTGGACATTTCACTACAAAAAAGACAGTCCGTTTTTTTTTGCAATGGCACTAGACCAGGCCCTTTGAGCAGAACAATGCCTGCATCATAGGTGATGGTGGTGCAGTCGGTTTGACTGGAAACCCTAATGCACTTTGACGGTGGATGGTTGCAGGTCCAGAGGTAGCACGGGTCATTGCTGAATTTGAATCATCGCAGAAAGCAGAGCAAACCAAGGCTAACATCCACCATCATGAGCAAACCAACACGACGCAGGACAAGTTTCTTCAGGATGTGAAAGCACTTACACTTGTCATGGAAGAAATGGGAAACCCATTTGAAGAAGAAAGTGCTGACCTAATGGTTCTTCATACAAAGGAAATCTTGTGTCCAGAAGCCATGAAGACTGTGCAAAATGTTGTCAATCTTGGACGAGAACAATTCCATTCATATGTAAGAGAACGCCTTGAAGACAAGTCTAAGCCTATTGGTGACACTAATAAGCTTAGCAAGCTAACACTATTCAGTTCTATGAAATCCAAGTCTCCAACTAGGAGTAAGCAGCAACTAGCCTTCGCAAAAGACGACTGCGGACTCTTCTCCAGGCTCTACATAGCTTGTCAAACAAGAGAGGGTGATTTGGACGAATTCTTCAAGCATGAAAACCGGGTCTATCCACCAGCACTCTCCAGTAATGGGAAACTCGGCTTCAGCAAGAAGGCCGACTTACTCACACCCCTTGAACAGCTTGCTGACAAGATCACTGACGCTCCACATGTCACCTCAACTATACTCGATGGACCTGCCGTTGTGGAAATGTTGAAGCCAGGAGGCAGTAGAACATTTCAAGAATACAGCACAGCTGTATTCATTCCCTATATTGACTCACAGCTCGAATATCGATTTCGACTTGACCTGGTATGGGATTGCTACCTGAAATCTGGGAGTCTAAAAGCAACAGTAAGATGTAACCGTGGCAAGGGTATTCGAAGACGCGTCACTGCCTCTGGTCCTCTACCTAGCAACTGGCAAAACTTTCTCCGCAACAGTGACAACAAAGAGGAACTCTTCAGTTTCCTGTCAGAACAGGTTATGCAGTTGGTTGCCAAAGAAAGTAAACAGCTGGTTGTCACAGACAAGAAACAGGTACTCACTGTTCCACCCAAGAAGGACACTGCCAACTTGGCACCATGCAACCACGAAGAGGCCGACACTAGGATGATGGTTCATGCAGCTGATGCCTTGGAATGTGGTCATCGGCGAATACTCATTCGTACCGTCGATACAGACGTTGTCATCCTTGCAGTTGGTCTAGCGAATGAACGGAGTGAGGTACTAGATGAACTATAGCTTACTTTTGGCACAGGAAAGAATCGACGTTACATAGCAACAAATCAGATTGCAAAGGCCCTGGGACCTGAGAAGTCGAGAGCTCTTCCAGTGTTTCACGCAATAACGGGCTGCGACACGGTATCTGTCTTTGCAGGTCAAAGCAAGAAGGCAGCCTGGGCCACATGGAATGCATTTCCGGAAGTGACAACCGCCTTCCTCAGTCTAGCTTCCACCCCAAGTGAGCTGCCTGATGGTGTCCTGTCGACACTGGAGAGATTTATCGTGCTGCTCTATGACCGCACGAGCACATGCTGTGACGTGAACGTGCTGAGAAAGAAACTGTTTTCAAGAAAATCAAGATCACTGGAGGATCTCCCACCAACACGAGCAGCTCTGGAGCAGCACATAAAGAGAGCTGCTTATCAGGCTGGACATATCTGGGGACAGGCCGCAATAGCGTTTGTCAGTCTGCCATCACCATGTGACTGGGGTTGGATGAAGTCGGGTGATAAGCTGGAACCACTCTGAACCACACTCTCTGAAGTGTCAAAGTCATGACACGAGCTCATCTCTTGCAGTTGCAGAAAACACTGCGGTGGCAAGTGTAGGTGCAATAAAGCTGCACTTAAATGCACTGGACTGTGGCTGTTAAGGCCAAATATCTACAGAGATTCGGCCTCAATAGCCGAATGTTCAGAAAATTTTTAAGTTTTGGGAGTTCGGAAAATTTTTGTTAATTTTCCAGTGTAATGCTTTTACTTGTCTTCTTCGTTGTAATAAACTTCGAAAACTATCACAAATAATTTTCGTAACCCGGATTATGTATATTGATGCATTGGAATGAAATATGCAACAGTAAAAACAGAAATACATAGTTTAGCGTATCCTGAACGGCGGCCATCTGAAATTCAATATGGCGCCCGCAGAGGTTGAGTTTCTAGTGGTTCCATATCTGAAAATATTCACCATGTATCACTCTATATCTGTGCCAAAGTTAATGCTTTCATCATAAAATGCACAATTGTTTGGCTATGCCGCTGTACTAAGAGGACGGAGGAAAGGTTCAATGTCAGGGATAGTGCGTATCAGGTAGTTCCAGCAATGTTTGACTCCGTGGGTGAATGCAGCAAACGCCGCATTTGGCTTAGTCT
>NW_024737892.1:0-31131 GCF_018991925.1 Homarus americanus | reverse complement strand
TCAAAAACTCTGTCCTTTTCACTGCTGAGCCAAACATTGACTTGAGTAATGACCAGCACCATGCTGAGTTGTGCGCCACCAAACCGTGGGGTCAAGGCCTGATAGACCTTGCTTACCTAAGACAGTCCAGTCTCACATCTCCAGGCCCAACTCCTGGTTCCAGAATTTGGCCGCCCATCATAAACTTGAAAGGGAAACCAGTCACGAACTCTGAGACTCAGATTGTCCATCTATCGTGAGTGCCTTACTAAGCAAATTCTTGTCTTGAACACCAAGGTCAAGCTCAACAGCCTCTCGGAAGGTCCGGAGGGTGGCTGCGCCCTTTCTTCCAGCCTTGAGCCCTGGAGAGTCAGCCATTAGCTGCCACCCAGATTGTGGAGCAGACCAGAGAGAGTCTTTCCTGGTATGCTCATCCTGGAGGCAGTTCTGGGCTCTGCAAGGACGAGAGGAGAGAAGAGTGGCACAAAGATCTTGAGACCAGGTGGGAGGACCTCAGTACGACGAATCAGGTTGCGACGATTCCTTCAGGCCGGCATCATAGTCACCCAGGTGCCAAGACCCTCACTGATCTCATAGATCTGGATAACATCCAGGTTGCAGTGAGCCCTCTACCTGCAGCCTCACCAATGTTCAAGCCAAAGCTTTCCTGGACAACCCCATGCATGTCCCCTGCTGACCACCCGAGCCCGGATGTAGCCTTCCTCCTCCCTGGTTGCACGTGACTGCTGGCCCGCCACCTAAGGTACACAACGCCCATACTGTGTGCGTGAAAGGTGGCAGGGACAGCCACAGTCCAGGAAAGCTCTGACTTGAACATTGGTGAGAGGCTGCAGGTAAGAGGGGCTCGCCAGCCTGGATGTTATCCAGATCTATGAGATCAGTGAGTGGTCTTGGTACTAGATTGGGATCTTCAGGAGAGCCTGACCCTGGAAGGAATCGTCACCAACTGATTCGTTTATGCCCAGATCTCCATAAGTCTCATATCCAAGATCTTTTTTGACTGCCACTTTTCTCCTCATCCTACCAGAGCATTGTCTGCAGAACTGCCTCAGGATGAGGATGCTACCAGGAAGATATCCTCACAGTCTGCTTCCACAATCTGGAACAACCTTCCTTCTGGCTGACTCTCAGGAGCCCAAATATAACATGCCTGGACCTTCGGGACCACAGACTTGACCTTGGTGTTGAAACAAATTTACAAGTAAGGACACTCATTGATGAATTGGACAATGTCTGAAGTTGTAGTTTAAGTTCCCTCTGCCTATGGGATGAGTTGACCCAAAATTCGCAGAACCTGAGAGCAAGGTGAGCCACTCTGTAATGTGAGACTGGACCTATCTGCAGGTAAGCAAGTCTATCAGGCATGACCCAGCCTTTGATGCACCAGAACTCATGTAACCACAGTACTGGTCAGCACCAGGTCGTCAATGACAGTATGTGCAAGCCAACGAAAGGGAGGGCCAACTGTGATTTTTTTCAAAGCTCGGATTTATTTCTAACCCAGTGGCAGAGTCCAGCATCTTGCCAAGAGGACCAGACCATCTGTTGTTTGAAAGAGTCTTGCCATCCAGCTCCTGGATCAGATGTCTGAGTGGCAACTCGTTGGGTGTGGAGGTCACAAAATGGCTCCAGACCAGCTTCTCCACCTTCCGCTCTATCCACCATGACCCCCTGCCACCCCAGGTTTTGTTATGCTTGTCCCTCCAATGGCCAGGTGGCCTGGTCTACGTTCTCTGAGCCAGTTCACAATGTTATCTGCCACTATCTCAGCCTAGTTTCTGATGTCATCTTCTCAAGGAAATGTTACAAATACTTCCCCTCCTGGTCACTGCAGCAGGAGTAGTGTTCTCCTCTCACCATGGCAGTGTCAACTTGTCAGAATTCTCCAACTTTCATGAATGACTTTAGGTGTCATCCCTTCCCACTCACAAACAATTGATCCATTTTCTTATCCCATTATCAAACTCTCTGGACAAGTTTCTCCTGAGCCTTCATTTCTGTTATGATTCCATACCAGGTGAACATCATCAGGTGTTATATAACCACCGTCAATCCAGGCAGCTGTTGCTATTCCCTGCAGTTTCTCTCTGAGACCAGGTGGGTGTCGCACATGCTGCCAGAGCTGGGATATCTTTTCCACTCTTGAATCTTATGCTTGGAAGGTTTGGGATCATTATTTTCAAGAGGTAATAAAGTCACCATTCTCCTGGTCAGCACCGGATCAGCCATGGGAAGTCATTAAACTCTGAATCAGCTTGACCTGTACCATTCATTTCACCCCACACCGCTTCCTCAAGTCTCTCTTTTCTCGACAACTCTTCTCATCTTCTGTTCTCGTAGCCTGCCCTTGGACCAAAAATATCTTGGCTAGAAATCATGAGAGAGTCTGATAATGCCAGTCTTCTTCTCTGTGCTTTGACAAATGCCAGTTCGATCACAGGAATCTTTTCAGTTCACGCCTGCAAAATACAGGGAGATGTGTGGGCCCTGGATTACAGTCACGATCGCATCCAAACTCAGACAGAGAACAATTGGGCACTTGCAAGAATGCTAACTGGTCCAGTTGCTTGGCAAAAGCTGTCCTAACTGCAAGTTTTCCTCTCCCAAGAGAGATATCTCTGCCTTTCCCCAACTGGCTAGCAGTCTCACTAATCTTCTTCTGGACTTGTTGTATGACTGGAGGCTTGAATCCATGTTAGCCAGAGGCAGCCAAGATGAGTTTTTGGTCATATCACTGGCAATGTCTTTGCTTCTTGTGTAAGTTCTTTGCCTTTCGTTACACTGATTTGCCTTTGATTAAAAACAACGTATCTCAAAGTAATTTCAAATGGTAAGCACCCGACTTCAGGGAGCCTTCTCCCAGACCTGAGTGAATGAGATGGCTGGATTTTTGGTTCCTGTCCTGAATACGCAAATATGATCAAACTTATAGCCTACTCAGAATCTGAAACAGAAAAAATATTGTTGAAGGTTGTTAAAGAATGAAGTCAAAAGCAATGTTCACTATTTAATTGTAATGCACTAAATGCAGCTATACAGATTTTCGATAAATTTCATGCTTAAAATTTACCTAGCAAAGGTTGCAAAATATTAAAACCGAAATTATTTTCGTTTAGTATACACTAAAATCTACCAAAAAAGTGATAACACGCTTATTTAGCTGATCTCTATGATGTTCTCACTGCTAAGAAAAGCCCCATTTCATAAGTTTCATGTTCTTGTAACAAAAATATAAAAAAATACAACATTAAAAAAAAAACAAATAAATACTACTACTAATACAAGACAATAGAAAGTATGTTCTATATGGTTCTAAATGAGGCAGATCATTAATTGTTATGGAAGATATTAATGTTAGGTACCTTTTAAAATACTGAGATGCTATTGAGACAATGAAATTAACACGAAGTCAAGGACAACACACACACACACACATGCACACACGCACACACACACACACACACACACGCACACACACACACGTTCAATCGTTAAATCAAGCTGTCAAACACTTTTACAAACCTGAATGTACAGTACGCTATTTCTCTCCTTACATCACTCTACCTCTTATACTCACTCTACCTCTTATATCACTCTACCCTCCTTATACTCACTCACCTCTCCTTATACTCCATCTACTACCCTCTCTCCCTCATACTCACCCCACCTCTCCTTATACTCACTCTACCCTCCTTATACCACTCACCTCTCCTTATACTCACCACTCTTCACTCTACCTCCTCCTTATACTCACTCTACTCTCCTTAACACCCTACCTTCCTTATATCCACTCCACTCTCATACCAATCTACCTTGGACTATGCAGTTACATGAGAACGACTAGGACAGGTGGAAGGTGACGGATGATCAAGACGCGTGGGCTGTTCCTGTTAGTGGAAGACACACTGGAGGAGGGAATGGTGAGGAGGATGGAGGAATGGTGGAGGGGAGGATGAGGAATGGTGGAGGGAGGATGGAGGAATGGTGGAGGGAGGATGGAGGAAATGGTGGAGGAGGATGGAGGAAACAGAGGAGAGTGGAGGAATGGTGGGAGGGGAGGATGGGAGGAATGAGGGGAGGAAGGATGGAGGAATGATGGAGGGAGGATGGAGGAATGTGGAGGAGGATGGTGGAATGATGGAGAAAGGGTGGAGGGAATGATGGAGGAAGGGGAGGAATGAGGGGAGGGGAGGATGGAGAGGGAGGATGGTGGAAGGAGGATGGTGGAATGAGGGAGGGAGGATGGAGGAATGGTGGAGGCGGAAGGAATAAGGAGAGGATGGAGGAATGATGGAGGGGAGGTGGAGGAGAGGAGGAAGGGTGGAGGAATGAGGGAGGGGAGGATGGAGGAATGGTGGAGGGAGGATGGTGGAGGAGGATGGAGGAATGGTGGAGGGAGGATGTGAAGGAATGGGTGGGAGGGAGGATGGAGGAATGGTGGAGGAGGATGGAGGAATGGTGGAGGAGGATGGAGGAATGGTGGAGGGAGGATGGAGGAATGGTGGAGGGAGATGGAGGAATGGGGAGGGAGATGGGAGGAATGGTGGGAGGGAGGATGGAGGAATGGTGGAGGGAGGATGGAGGAATGGTGGAGGGAGGATGGAGGGAATGGTGGGGAGGGGAGGATGGGAGGAATGGTGAGGGAGGATGGAGGAATGGTGGAGGAGGGATGGAGGAATGGTGGAGGGAGGGATGGGAGGAATGGTGGGAGGGAGAATGGAGAATGGTGGAGGGGAGGGATGGAGGAATGAGGGAGAAGGATGGAGGAAGATGGAGGGGAGGATGGAGGAATGGTGGAGGGAGGATGGTGGAATGATGGAGAAAAGGGTGGAGGAATGATGGAGGAAGGGTGGAGGAATGAGGGGAGGAGGATGGAGGAATGGATGGAGGAGGATGGTGGAGGGGAGGATGGTGGAATGAGGGAGGGAGGATGGAGGAATGGTGGAGGGGGATGGAGGAATGATGGAGGGAGGATGGTGAATGATGGAGGGGAGGTGGAGGAATGAGGGAGGGGTGGAGGAATGAGGGAGGAGGATGGTGGAGGAGGATGGTGGGGAGGGGAGGATGGTGGAATGATGGAGGGAGGTGGAGGAATGAGGGAGGGAGGGTGGGAGGAATGGTGGAGGGGATGGAGAATGGTGGAGGGGAGGATTGTGGAATGATGGAGGAAGGATGGAGGAATGATGGAATAATGGGTGGAGGAATGAGGAGGAAGGATGGAGGAATGATGGAGGGCGGTGGAGGAGGAATGGTGAAGGGAGGATGGAGGAATGGTGGAGAGGGGATGGAGAATGATGAAGGAGGCTGGAGGAATGGTGGAGGAGGATAGAGGAATGGTGGAGGGGAGAATGGAGGAATGGTGGAGGAGGATGGAGGAATGAGAGGAAGGATGGAGGAATGATGGAGGGAGGATGGAGGAATGGTGGAGGAGGATGGTGGAATGATGGAGGAGGTGGAGGAATGATGGAGGATGGGTGGAGGAATGAGGGAGGGAGGATGGAGGAATGGTGAGGGGAGGATGGGGAGGGAGGATGGTGGAATGAGGGAGGGAGGATGGGGGAATGGTGGGAGGGGATGGAGGAATGATGGAGCAGGATGGAAGATGAGGGAGGAAGGATGGAGGAGTGGGAGGGGAGGATGGAGAGGTGGGTGGGGATGGAGGGAAGGTGGAGGGGATGGAGGATAGGGAAGGGATGGCTGATGGAAGGCTGAAAAATAAGGAGGATGGAGAATGGTGGAGAAGGATGGAGGAATGAGAGGAGATGGAGAATGATGGAGAGAATGGAGGAGGAATGGGGAGAGGAGGATGGGTGGGAATGATGGAGGAAGGATGGAAGTGGAAGGAGGATGGGGAGGGATGGTGGAGGGGAGGATGGTGGAGGGAGGATGGTGGGGAAGTGGAGGGAGGGTTGGGGGATGGGGAGAGGGAGGATGGTGGAATGGTGGAGGGAGGGATGGAGGAATGGTGGAGGGAGGATGGTGGAATGATGGAGGAAGGATGGAGGAATGATGGAACAGGGTGGAGGGGTGGGGAGGAAGGTGGGGGGTGGAGGGAGCTGGAGGAATGGTGGGGGAGGATGGAGGGATGGAAAGAATGAAGGAGGATGGATGGAAGAATGATGGAGAGGAGAGATGGAAAGAATGATGGAAGGAAGGATGGAAGAATGGTGGAAGAGAATGGAAGAATGGTGGAGGGAGATGGAGGAATGGGGAGGCTGGAAGAATGGTGGAAGGAGAATGGAGGGAATGTGGAGGAGGATGGAGAATGGGGAGGGAAGGGTGGGAGAGGGATGAGGGAGGGAGGATGGGGAGTTGGTGGAGGGAGGATGGTGGAGGGAGGATGGGTGGAATGAGTGGAAGAGGGTGGAGGGAATGAAGTGGAGGATGGGGGGCGGAAGGATGGAAGGAATGGAGGGAGGATGGAGGGAATGGGGAGGGAATGGAGGAATGTGGAGGGAGGGATGGAGATGGTGGAGGAGGATGGTGGAATGGAGGAATGGTGGAGGAAGTGAAAGAGGAAAGAGGAAAGAGATGAAGGGTAGTGGAGAGAGGAAGGATGGTGGGAATGATGGAGGAATAAGAGAGGGAAGAGATGGAGAGAATGATAGAGAGCAGGAGGAATGGTGGAGAGGATGGAGGAATGGTGGAGGAGGATGGAGAATGGGGATGAAAGGTCGAGGATGGAGGAGGGAGGATGGAGAATGGGGAGGAGGAAGGATGTAGGAATGATGGAGGGAGGATGGAGGAATGGTGGAGCGGGGATGGAGAGGAGGGATGGTGGGGGGATGGAGGAATGGTGGAGGGGTGTGAGGGGAATGGTAGGAGGGAGGGATGGAAGATGGGGAGGAAGGTCGAGGAACGATGGAGGGGAGGGATGGGGAATGGGGAGGAAGGATGGAGGGAATGATGGACGGAGGATGGAAAATAGGAGTAGGAAAGAAGTCGAGAATGATGGAGATGGAAGAATAGGGAGGAAGGATGTAGGAATGATGGAGGGAGGATGGAGGAATGGTGGAGCAGGATGGAGGATGGTGGGAGAGGAGTGGAGAATGGTGGAGGAGGATTGAGGAATGGTGGAGGAGGATGGAAGAATGAGGGAGGAAGGGTGGAGGAATGATGGAGGGGGTGGAGGTGGAGGAGGTGGAGAAAGGTGGAAGGAGGATGGAAGGAGGGAAAGTGGGTGCTATGGAGGGAGGATGGGGGAGGGAGGGGGCTGGTGGAGGTGGGGGAGACAGGGGAAGGGCTGGTGGAGGGTGGGGAGAAAGGGGGGTGATGGTGGGAGGGGACAGGGGAGGGGGCTGGTGGAGTGGGGAAGGGCTGGTGGAGGGTAAAAGGAAGGGCTAGGTGAAATAGAAAGTGAGAGGAGCTGAGAGAGGAGGTCAGAAAGGGGAGGGCTGGTGGAGGTGGAAAGGGAGGGGGAGAACTGGTGGAGGTGGGGGAGGGCTGGTGGGAGTGGGGAGTGGGGAGGGTGGAGGTGGGGGACAGGGGAGGGGTGGGGGGGTGGAGTGGGGGAGGGTAGAGAGTGGGGAGGATGGGGAGGGTGGAGGTGGGGGAGGGGGCTGGTGGAGTGGGGGAGGGGCTGGTGGAGTGGGGGGGGAGCTGGTGGAGGTAAGAGACAAGGGGAGGGCTGGTGGAGGTAGAAAGAAGGAGGGCTGGTGGGAGTGAAAAAGGGGAGGGGCTGGTGGAGGAGTAGAGAAAAGGGGAGGGCTGGTGGAGGTGGGGGAGAGTGGGGAGGAGGGACTGGTGGATGGGAGAAAGGAGGGCTGGTGGGTGGAGGGGGCAGGGCAGGTGAGACAGCGATGGTTTGTGGGGACACCTCAGGAGATGTAGAAAGGGGTCCCAGGTGTGGGGGATGAGGTCCCAGGTGTGTGGGGTGGGGAAGGAGTGGGGTGGGAGGGTCCGTGGTGTGTGTGGGTCCAGGGTGGTGTGAGGGTCAAGTGTGGGAAGGTCCTGGTGGGATGGGAGAGTCAATGGTGTAGGAGTGAGGAGTCGTGAGTGGGTGAGAGACAGGTGTGGTGTGGGAGGGATCCGTAGTGTGGGGTAAGAAGGTTCAAGGTGTGGGGTGATAAAGGAGTTCAGGAGTGTAGGGTGAGAAAGGAGTCGAATAGGTGAGAAAGGTCAGGAGTGGGGTGAGGTCCAGGTGTGGGGTGAGGAGGGTCAGGTGGAGGGTGAGGGAGGTCCCTGGTGTGTGGGGTGGAGGAGGGAGTGAGGTGTGGGAGTGGGGAGGTCCCAGGTGGGGTGAGGTCCACTGGTGTGGGGTGGGGTCCAGGTGTGGGGTGAGGTCACTGGTGTGGGTGAGAGGGATCAGGGGTGGGGTGAGAGGGTCCCAGGTGTGGGGTGGGGTCCAGTGTGTGGGGTGAGGGTCCTGGTGTGGGGTGAGAGGTCCAGGGGTGTAGGTGGGGGTTCAGGGTGTAAGTGAGAGCAGGTGGCAGTGAGGTAGGTGCCAGTGGGAGGTGCAGGTGTGGGGTGAGAGGTCTGGTGTGGGGTGAGGTCTGGTGTGGGGTGAGGGAAGGTCAGGTGTGTGGGGTGAGGTCCCAGGTGTGGGGTGAGAGGGTCCCAGGTGTGGGGTGAAAGGGAGGTCCCGGGTGTGGGGTGAGACCCAGGTGTGAGGTAGGGAGGGTGTGGGTGTGGGGTCAGAAGGGTCCTGGTGTGGGGTGGGAAGGTCCGTGGTGCAGGGTGGGGGTGTGGGGTGGGAAGGTCCCAGGTGTGGGAAGGTGTGGGGTGGGGTCAGGTGTGGGGAAGGTCACTGGTGTGGGGTAGGGAGGATGCCAGGGTGGGGTGGGAGGGTCAGGTGTGGGGTGGGGAGTCAGGTGTGTGGGGTGAGAAGGGTCCTGGTGTGGGTGAGGGAGGGTCCCTGGGTGGGAGTGAAAGGTCACTGGTGTGGGGTGGGGAGGTCCCAGGTGTGGGGTGAAGGATCCAGGTGTGGGGTGGGGTCCCAGGGTGGGTAGGAGGGTCCTGGTGTGGGTGTGGAGGGTCAGGTCTGGGTTGAGTGGGGTCAGGTGTGGGATGAGAGGTTCTGATGTGGGGTGAGGAGGTCCAGGTGGGAAGGAGGTCCCAGGTGGGGGTAGGGGAGGGGTCCTGGGTCGGTGTGGGTGGGGTCCTGGGTGTGGAAGTACGATGAAAGTGAGGTGTGAGTGAAGGTCCCTGGTGAGAGGTCCAGGTGGAGGTGAGAAGTCCCAGGTCTGAGAGAGGGTCTGGTGTGGGTTGAGGAGCAGGTCTGGGTTGAGGTCAGGTGGGGAGGGGGTCCCAGGTGTGGGGTGAGGTCAGGTGTGTGGGTGAGGAGGTCTGGTGTGGGATGGGGGTCCAGGGTTTGGGCAGGTCTGGGTGAGGTGGGGTGGGAGGGGTCCCAGGTGTGGGGTGAGGGTCTGGGTGTGGGGTGAGGCAGAGTCCTGAGATGAGGAGGTCAGGTGGCCAGGAGTAGAGGTCAGGTTGGGTTGAGGTCAGGTGTGGAGTTGAGGAGATCCTGGGGGAGGGTGTGGGGTCTGGGTGTGGGAGACGGGGAGGTCCCGGTTCTGGGATGAGGTCCCTGGGTGTGTGGGGTGGGAAGGTCAGGTCTGGGTTGAGGGAGGTCAGGTGTGGGGTTAGGAGGGTCCCAGGTGTGGGTTGAGATGGTCCCAGGTGTGGGATGAGGAGGGTCCCTGGTGTGGTGTTAGAGGTCCCAGGTCTGGGATGAGGAGGGTCCTGGTGTGGGAGTTAGGGTCCCAGGTGTGGGAGGGATGGGAGGATCCCGGGTGTGTGGCAGGCCAGGGTGGGTCCCAGGGTGGAGTGAGAAAGGTCACAGGTGGGAGGAGGAAGGTCCCTGGGTGTGGGGTGGGGAGGGTCCCAGAGGTGTGAGATGAGGGTCCTGGTGGGGTGAGGAAGGTCCCAGAGTCTGGGGTGAGGTCCTGGAGTGGGGTTGGGAGGTCCCAGGTGTGGGTTGAGGTCCCAGGTGTGTGGGGTTAGGAAGAGTTCAGGTGTGGGATGAGGGGTCCTGGTGTGGGATGAGGTCCCAGGTGCTGGGGATGGGTCCCAGATGTGGGTTAGGGAGGTCCCAGGTGTGGGGTTGAGGAGGTCCTGGATGTGGGAGTAGGGAGGTCCCGGAGGTGCAGGTGTGGTGGGGTCCCTGGTGTGGGGGTGAGGAGGGACTCAGGTGTGTGGGGTCCCAGATGTGGGAGGGGTCCCAGGTGTGGGGATTCAGGTGTGGGATTAGGAGGTCAGGTGAGAAGAGTGGGAGGTCAGTGAGATAGGGAGGTCCCTGGTGTGGGAGTTCGGGAAGGTCCCAGGTGTGGGTTTCAGGTGGGTGGGGTTAGGAAGGTCCCAGGTGTGAGAATGAGAGGTCCCTGGTGTGGGGTTAGGAAGGGTCCCTGGTGTGGGACAGGAGGTCAGGTGTGGGTTGGAAGGGTCCTGGTGTGGAATGAGGGGTCCCTGGTGTGGGGGTGGGGAGGTCCCAGGTGTCTGGGTTGGAGGGGAGGAGGGTCCCTGGTGTGGGGTTGGGGCCCCAGGTGTGTGGGGTGAAGGTCCCAGGTGGCGCAGGGTCAGGTGTGGGGTGAGGCCCAATTGGGGTGGGGCTCCCAGGTGTGGGGTTGGGGTCCCAGATGTGGGGTTGGGGTCCTGGTGTGGATGGGGTCTGGTGAGGAGATGGGAGGTCCGGTGTGGGGTTGGGGTCCCAGGGTCTGTGGGTTTGGGGTCTCTGGTGTGGGTTGGGAGGGTCCCTGGTGTGTGGGGTTGGGAGGGTCCCAGGTGTGTGGGTTGGGGGTCCCAGGGTGTGGTTGGGGAGGGTCCTGGGTGTGGTGTGGGGTCCCGGGTGTGGGGTGGGGAGGGTCCCAGGTTCTGAGATGAGGAGGGTCCCTGGTGTGGGGTTAGGAAGGTCCCAGGTGGGTTGAGGGAGGTCCCAGGTGTGGGTTAGCAGGGTCAGGTTGGGGGAGGTCCCAGGTGTGGGTTGAGGTCCTGGGTGTGGGGTTGCAGGGTCAGGTGTGGGGTGGGGTCCCAGGTTCTGAGATGAGGAGGTCCTGGTGTGGGGTTAGGAAGGTCCCAGGTTGGGTTGAGGAGGTCAGGTGTGGGGTTAAGGGTTCAGGGTGTGGGGTGGGGAGGTCCCAGGTGTGGGATGAAGGTCCTGGTGTGGGGTTGGAGGGTCCCAGGTCTGGGTTGGGAGGTCCCAGGTGTGGGATGGGGAGGGTCCCTGGTGTGGTGGATGGAGGGTCCCAGGTCTGGGTTGAGGCCCAGTGTGGGGTTAGGAGGTCCCAGGTGTGGGTGAGGATCCGGTGTGGGATGAGGTCCTGGTGTGGGTTAGGAGGGTCCCAGGTCTGGGTTGAGGAAGGTTGGGGTTGGGGTTCGGGTGTTGGGTGGAGGGTCCTGGTGTGGGATGAGGTGTGTGGGGTAGGGGTCCCAGGTGTGTGGGTTGGGGTCCCGAGTGTGGGGTGGGGAGGTCCCCAGGGTGTGGGGTGAGGTCCCCGTGTGGGGTGGGGGTCCCGAGTGTTGAGATGAGGGAGGGTTCTGGTGTGGGGAGGGTCCCGGAGTGTGGTGGAGGGTCCCAGGTCTGGGTTGAGAGGTCCAGGTGGGATAGGGGTCCCTGGTGTGGGGATGGAGGCCCAGGTCGGTTGAGGGCGGGTGTGAGGTGGGAGCGGTGGAGGTGAGGAGGTCCCGTGTGGGATGAAAGGGTCCTGGTGTGGGATGAGGGTCTGGTGTGGGGTTGGGGTCCCAGGTGCTGGTTTGAGGCCCCGGGTGTGGGGTGGGAGGTTCAGGTGTGGGATGGGGTCCTGGTGTGGGATGAGGAGGGTCCCAGGTGTGGGGTTAAGGGTCCCAGGTGTGGGGTTGGGAGGTCGCAGGTGTGTGGGGTGAGGGTCCCCAGGTGTGGTGGGGAGGGTCCCCGATGTTGGGGTGATGGGGGTCCCTGGTGGGTGGGAGGGTCCATGGTGTGGGGTAGGGAGGGCCAGATGTGGGGTGAGGTCCCAGGTGTGGGTTAGGATCTCAGGTGTGGGGCAGGATCAGTTGTTGTGGGTTGAGGTCCCTGGTGTGGGGTTGGGGTCCCAGGTGTGAGGTGAGGTCAGGTGGTGGCCCAGGGTGAGGAGGGTCTGGGTGTGGGTTGAGGAGGTCAGGTGAGGTCTGTGGGTTGAGGAGGGTCCCTGGTGTGGGGTTAGGAGGTCCCGGGTGTGGGGTGGGGAGGGTCCTGGGTGTGGGGTGGGGAGGGTCGCTGGTGTGGGTTGAGGAGGTCCTGGATGCAGGTGGGGTCCCAGGTGTGGTGAGGAGGGTCCTGGTGTGTGGGGTGAGGGTTGCTGGTGTGGGGTGGGGTCCCAGATGTGGGTGAGGTCCCAGGTGTGGGGTTGAGGCAGGGTTAGAGGAGGAACTGTTGGGATGAGGTGTCTGCAGGTGTTGGGGTGGGGTCCCAGGTGTGGGGTGTGGGGTCCAGGTGGTATGGGGTCGGTGTGGGGTTAGGGTCAGTGGGTGTGGGAGGGTTCCAGGTGTGGGCAGGAGGGTCCCAGGTGTGGGTTAGGGTCCTGGTTTGGAATGGGGTCGCAGTGTGGGTGGGGTCCTGGTGGTGGGTTAGGGTCCCAGGTGTGGGTTCAGGGTCCCAGTGTGGGGTTGAGGGGTCCCGGGTGTGGGGTGGGGAGGGTCCTGGTGTGTGGGGTTGGGAGGGTCCCTGGTGTGGGATGAGGAGGTCCAAGGTGTGGGGTTGGGAGGGTCCCTGGTGTGGAATGAGGAGGGTCCCTGGTGTGGGGTGAGGATCCTGGTGTGGGGTTGGGAGGTCAGGTGTGGGATGGTAGGGTCAGGTGGGGTTGAGGACTTGGGTGTGAGGTGGAGGTTCCAGTGGTGAGGGCAGGGGTGTGGGTTGGAGGTCCTGGTGGTGGTCCAGGGTGTGGGGTGGAGGGTCCCAGATGTGGGGTTAGGAGGTCCCTGGTGTGGAATGGGGAGGTCCTGATGGGGTGGGAGGATCCTGGTGTGGGGTGGGGGTCCCGGGTGTGGGTTTGGAGGGTCCCTGGTGTGGGTTGAGGGTCCCAGGTGTGGGGTGGGAGGGTCCTGGTGTGGGGTGGGAAGTCCAGGTGTGGGTTGAGGTCCCAGGTGTGGGTTGAGGTCAGGTGTGGGGTTAGCAGGGTCCCAGGTGTGGGGTGAGGGTCCCAGGTTCTGAGATGAGGGTCCCTGGTGTGGGGTTAGGGTCCCAGGTCTTGGGTTGGGAGGTCCCAGGTGTGGGGTTGGGGTCCCAGGTGTGGGTGGGGTCCCAGGTGTGGGTTGAGGAGGTCCTGGGTGTGGGGTTGGGGGTCCCGGGTGTGGGGTAGGGGTCCCAGGTTCTGAGATGGGGAGGTCCCTGGTGTGGGGTTGGGAAGGTCCCAGGTCTGGGTTGAGGAGGGTCCCAGGTGTGGGGTGAAGGGTCCCAGGTGTGGGGGGTGGGAGGGTCCCAGGTGTGGGATGAAGGGTCCCTGGTGTGGGGTTAGGAGGTCCCAGGTCCAGGTTGAGGTCCCAGGTGTGGGATGAGGTGGGTTCCCTGGTGGTGGTGGATGGAGGTCCCAGGTCTGGGTTGAGGGCCCAGGTGTGGGGTTGGGGTTCAGGTGTGGGTGAGGAGGGTCCTGGTGTGGGATGAGGTCCCTGGTGTGGGGATGGGGAGGTCCCAGGTGTGGGTTAAGGTCCCAGGTGTGGGTTGGGGAGGTCCCTGGTGTGGGGTTGGGGTCCCAGGTGTGGTGTTGGGAGGTCCCAGGTGTGGCGTGGAGGGTCCCTGGTGTGGGATGGGAGGTCCCAGGTGTGGGGTTAAAGCAGGTCCCAGGTCTGGGTTGAGGTCCCTGGTGTGGGATGAGGTCCTGGTGTGGGTTTGAGGGTCTCAGGTGTGAGCAGGCAGGGGTCAGGTGTTGGGTTGGGGAGGTCCCAGGTGTGGGGTTGGGGTCCCAGGTGTGGAGTGGAAGAGTCCCAGGTGTGGTCAGGGGGTCCAGGTGTGGGGTTGGGGAGGGTCCCAGGTGTGGGGTGGGGAGGTCCCAGGTGTGGGGTGGGATGGTCCCAGGTGTGTGTGGGGTGGGAGTGGGTCCCAGGTGTGGGGTGAGGGGGGTCCCGGGTGTGGGATGGGGAGGTCCCAGGTGTGGGATGGGGTCCCAGGTGTGGGATGGAGGGTCCTGGTGCAGGGGTGAAAGGTTTCTGGGTGTGGGGGTGCAGGGTCCTGGTGTGGGGTAGGGAGGTCCTGGTGTGTGGGGTGAGGTCCCAGGTGTGGGGAGGTCCTGGTCAGGTCAGTGGGGACGCAGTGTGTGGGGTTGGAGGGTTCCTGGTGTGGGTGAGGTCCTGGTGCGGTGGGGTCCTGGGTGTTGGGTGAGGTCCTGGTGTGGGGTGGGGTCATGGTGTGGGGTGGGGTGGGTCAGGTGTGGGGTGGGGAGGGTTCCTGGTGTGGGGTGGGGGAGGGTCCCAGGTGTGGGGTGGGGAGGGTCAGGTGTGTGGGGTGGGGAGGGTCCCAGGTGTGGGGTGGGGAGTCCAGGTGTGGGTGAGGTCCCAGGTGTGGGGTGGGGGAGGTCCCAGGTGTGGGGTGAGGTCCGTGGCTGGTGATGGGGACGCAGGTGTGGGGTTGGGGTGTGGGAGGTCCCTGGTGCAGGGTGGGGTACAGGTGGTGAGGTCCTGGGTGTTGGGTGAGGAGGGTCCTGGTGTGGGGTTAGGAGGGTCCCAGGTGTGAGGTGAGGAGGGTCCCAGGTGTGGGGTGAGGAGGGTCCTGGTGTGGGTTGAGGGTCCCGGGTGTGGGGTGAGGCAGGTTGTGTGGGTTGAGGAGGGTCCCGTGTGTGGGGTGGAGGGTCCCAGGTGTGGGGTGAGGAGGGTCCCGGGTGTGGGGTGAGGAGGGTCGCTGGTGTGTGTGGGTTGAGGAGGGTCAGGTTGGTGAGAGGGTCCCAGGTGTGAGTGAGAGGGTCCCTGGTGTGGTGAGGAGGGTTGCTGGTGTGGGGTGGGGAGGTCCCGGGTGTGGGGTGGGTCCCAGGTGTGGGGTGGAGGTCCAGGTGTGGGGTGAGGAGGGTCCTGGTGTGGGTTGAGGGAGGTCCTGGTGTGGGATGAGGTCCCAGGTGTGGGGTGAGGGTCCCAGGTGTGGGGTGAGGAGGGTCCTGGGTGGGATGAGGAGGGTCAGGTGTGGGGTATGGTCACTGGTGTGGAGTGAGGAGGTTCCCGGGTGCAGGCTTAGGAGGGTCCAGGTGTGGAGTTAAGGTCCCTGGTTTGGAAGGAGGGTCCTGATGTGTGGAGTGGAGGTCCTGGTGTGGAGTGAGGAGGTCCCAGGTGTGGGTTTAGGAGGTCCCGGTGTGGAGTTGAGAGGGTCCCAGGTGTGGGTGAGGGTCCTGGTGGGGTTAGAGGGTCCCTGGTGTGGGATGAGGAGGGTCCCGGGTGTGGGGTTAGGAGGGTCCCTGGTGTGTGGAATGAGGAGGGTCCTGGTGTGGGGAGGAGGATCCCTGGTGTGGGGTTGGGAGGGTCCCTAGTGTGGGATGAGTAGGGTCCCGGGTGTGGGGTTAGAAGGGCCTTAGGTGTGGGGTGTGGAAGTTCCCTGGAGTGGTATGACGAGGGTCCCGGGTGTGGGGTTAGGAGGGTCCCTGGTGTGGAGTGAGGCTCGGGTGTGAGGTTAGGAGGGTCCCAGGTGTGGGGTTGGAGGGTCCCTGGTATGGGAATGAGGGTCCCTGATGATGGGAGGATCCCTGGTGTGGGGTTAGGAGGGTCCCGGGTGTGGGTTTAGGAGGGTCCCTGGTGTGGGTTGAGGAGGGTCGGGTGTGGGGTTAGGAGGGTCCCAGGTGTGGGGTTGAGGAGGTCCCAGGTGTGGGTTGAGGAGGGTCCTGGGTGTGGGGTTAGCAGGGTCCCGGGTGTGTGGGGTGAGGAGGGTCCCAGGTTCTGAGGATGAGGAGGGTCCTGGTGTGGGGTTAGGAAGGTCCCAGGTCTGGGTTGAGGAGGGTCCCGGGTGTGGGGTTAGCAGGGTCCCGGGTGTGGGGTGAGAGGGTCCCAGGTGTGGGATGAGAAGGGTCCTGGGTGTGGGGTTGGGGTCCCGGGTGGGGTGAGGAGGGTCCCAGGTCTGAGGATGGGAGGGTCCCTGGTGTGGGGTTAGGAAGGTCCCAGGTCTGGGTTGAGGAGGGTCCCGGGTGTGGGGTTGGGGTTCCGGGTGTGGGGTAGGTCCCAGGTGTGGGATGAAGGGTCCCTGGTGGGGTTAGGAGGGTCCCAGGTCTGGGTTGAGGAGGGTCCCAGGTGTGGGATGAGGGAGGGTCCTGGTGTGGTGGTGGATGGAGGGTCCCAGGTCCAGGTTGAGAGGCCCCAGGTGTGTGGGGTTAGGAGGTTCCGGGTGTGGAGTGAGGAGGGTCCTGGTGTGGGATGAAGAGGGTCCCTGGTGTGGGGTGAGGGTCCCAGGTCTGGGTTGAGAAGGCCCGGGTGTGGGGTTAGGAGAGTCCGGGTGTGGGATGAAGAGGGGTCCCTGGTGTGGGATGAGGAGTCGCAGGTGTGGGGTTAAAAGGGTCCCAGGTGTGGGTTGAGGAGGTCCCGGGTGTGGGTGAGGGTCCCAGGTGTGAGGTGAGGGTCCCAGGTGTGGGTGATAGGGTCCCTGGTGTGGGGTGAGGAGGGTCCCTGGTGTGGGTGAGGAGGGTCCCGGATGTGGGGTTCAGGAGGGTCCCAGGTCTGGGTTGAGGGGTCCCAGGTGTGGGATGAGGTGGGTCCCTGGTGTGGTGGATGGAGGGTCCCAGGCTGGATTAGGGAAGGCCCGGGGTGTGGGGGTTGAGGAGGGTCCCAGGTGTGGGAGGGGAGGGTCCTGGTGTGGGATGAAGGGTCCTGGTGTGGGATGAGGAGGGTCCTGGTGTGGGGTGGGAGGTCCCAGGTCTGGGTTGAGGCGGGTGTGGGGGTTAGGAGTTCGGGTGTGGGATGAAGGGTCCTGGTGGGGATGAGGAGGTCCCAGGTGTGGGGTTAAGGGTCCCAGGTGTGGGAGTTAGGGAGGTTCCCAGGTGTGTGTGTGGGGTGAGGAGGGTCCCAGGTGTGAGGTGAGGAGGTCCCGTGTGGGGAGTGATGAGGTCCCTGGTGTGGGTTGAGGAGGGTCCATGGTGTGGGGGAAGGGTCCCGGATGTGGGGTGAGGAGGGTCCCAGGTGTGGGGGGGTTAGGAGGGTCTCGAGGTGTGGGGTGAGGAGGGTCGTTGTTGTGGGTTGAGGAGGGTCCCTGGTGTGGGGTTAGGAGGGTCCCAGGTGTGAGGTGAGGAGGGTCCCAGGTGTGGGGTGAGGGGGTCGCTGGTGTGGGTTGAGGGTCCTGGATGCAGGTGGAGGGTCCGGTGTGGGTTGAAGGTCCCTGGTGTGGGGTTAGGAGGGTCCCGGGTGTGGTGAGGGTCCTGGGTGTGGGGTGAGGGTCGCTGGTGTGGGTTAGGAGGGTCACTGGATGCAGGTGAGGGTCCAGGGTGTGAGGTGAGAGGGTCCCTGGTGTGGGGTGAGGAGGGTTGCTGGTGTGGGGTAGGAGGGTCCCGGATGTGGGGTGAGGAGGTCCCAGGTGTGGGGAGTTAGGAGGGTCCTGCTGGGTTGAGGGTCCTGGTGTGGGATGAGGAAGGTCCCAGGGTGTGGGATGAGGAGCGTCCCAGGAGTGTGGGGATGAGGGTCCCAGGTGGCGGGTGTGAAGGGTCCCTGGGTGGTGAGGGTCCCGGGTGTGTGGGAGTTATGAGGTCAATGGTGTGGGTAGGGGAGGTTCCCGGGTGTGGGCAGGGAGGTCCCAGGTGTGAGTTAGAGTTTCCCTGGTTTGGAATGAGGAGGGTCCCTGATGTGGAGTAAGGAGGGTCCTGGTGTGGGGTTAGGAGGGTCCCAGGTGTGGGTTGAGGGTCCCGGTGTGGGTGAGGAGGGTCCCGGGTGTGTGGGGTGAGAGGGTCCTGGTGTGGGGTTAGGAGGGTCCTGGTGTGGGATGAGGAGGGTCCCAGGTGTGGGGTTAGAGGGTCCTGGTGTGGATGAGGAGGGTCCTGGTGTGGGGTGAGGATCCTGGTGTGGGGTTGGAGGTCCTAGTGTGGGATAGTAGGGTCCCGGGTGTGTGGAGTTAGAAGGGCCTTAGGTGTGGGGTGTGAGAGTTCCTGGGTGGTATGATGAGGGTCGGGTGTGGGGTTAGGAGGGTCCTGGTGTGGGTGAGGAGGCTCGGGTGGGGGTTAGGAGGGTCCCAGATGTGGGGTTAGGAGGGTCCTGGTGTGGAATGAGGAGGGTCCTGATGAGGGTAGGAGGATCCCTGGTGTGGGGTTAGGAGGGTCCCGGGGTGTGGGTTTAGGAGGGTCCCTGGTGTGGGTTGAGGAGGGTCCCGGGTGTGGGGTGAGAGGGGTCCCTGGTGTGGGTGGAAGGTCCCAGGTGTGGGTTGAGGAGGGTCCCAGGTGTGGGTTGAGGAGGGTCCTGGGTGTGGGGTGCAGGTCCCGGGTGTGGGGTGAGAGGGTCCCAGGTTCTGAATGAGGAGGGTCCCTGGTGTGGGGTTAGGAAGGTCCCAGGTCTGGGTTGAGGAGGGTCCCGGGTGTGGGGTAGCAGGGTCCCAGGTGTGGGTGAGGAGGGTCCCAGGTGTGGGTTGAGGAGAGGGTCCTGGGTGTGTGGGGTTGCAGGGTCCCAGGTGTGGGGTGAGGGTCCCAGGTTCTGAGATGAGGAGGTCCTGGTGTGGGGTTGGGAAGGTCCCAGGTCTGGGTTGAGGAGGGTCCCGGGTGTGGGGTTAGCAGGGTCCCAGGTGTGGGGTGAGGAGGTCCCAGGTGTGGGATGAAGGGGTCCCTGGTGTGTGGGGTTAGGAGGGTCCCAGGTCTGGGTTGAGGGTCCCAGGTGTGGGGATGAGGTGGGTCCTGGTGTGGTGGATGGAGGTCCCAGGTCTGAGGTTGAGGAAGGCCCCAGGTGTGGTGGGGTTCGGGTGTGGGTGAGGGTCCCTGGTGTGGGATGAAGAGCCTGGTGTGGGATGAGGAGGTCGTGTGGGGTAGGGTCCAGGTGGTGGATGAGGGTCCCAGGTCTGGGTTGGGGAAGGCCCAGGTGTGGGGTTAGGAGGTTCAGGTGTGGGTGGGAGGGCTGTGGGGATGAAGGTCCCTGGTGTGGGGAGGAGGTCCCAGTTGGGGTTAGGTGGGTCTGGGTGAGGAGGTCCCAGGTGTGGGATGAGGGAGGGTCCCTGGTGTGTGGTGTATGGAGGTCCCAGGTCTGGGTTGGGAGGCCCGGGTGTGGGGTTAGGAGGGTCCAGGTGTGGGTGAGGGTCCTGGTGTGGGATGAGAAGGTCCTGGTGTGGGATGGGTTAGAGGGTCCTGGTGTGGGGACAGGGGTCCCAGGTTGGGTTGAGGTCCCAGGTGTGGGGTTGGGGGTCCCAGGTGTGGGATGAGAGGTCCAGGTGTGGGATGAGGTCCCAGGAGTGTGGGGTTGGGAGGGTCCCAGGTGTGGGGTGGGAGGTCCCAGGTGTGGGGTAGGAGGGTCCCAGGTGGGGTGAGGAGTCCCAGGTGTGGGTAGAAGTCCCGGTGTGAGTGGGAGGTCCCAGATGTGGGTGGAGGTCCCAGGTGTGGGGTTAGGAGGTCCCAGGTGTGGGGTGGGGAGGTCGCTGATGTGGGTTGAGAGTCCCAGGTGTGGCAGTAGAGGTCCCAGGTGTTGGGTGTGAGGAGAGGTGTGGGGTGAGGAGGTCCCAGGTGTGGGTTGGGGAGGTCCCTGGATGTGGGTGGGGTCCCGGTTGTGGGTTGAGAGGTCCCAGGTGTGGGGTTGGAGGTCCCAGGTGTAAGGTGAGAAGGTCTGGGTGTGGGGTGAGGAGGTCCCAGGTGTGGGGTTGGGGAGGTCCCTGGTGCGGGTGAGAGGGTCCAGGTGAGAGGAGGTCCCTGGTGTGGGGTGAGGAGGTTCCTGGTGTGGGGTGGGGCCAGATGTGAGATGAGGTCCAGGTGTGGGGTGAGAGGTCCCTGTGGGTTGAGGTAGTTGGGATGGGAAGGTCCTGGTGTAGGATGAGGGAGCGTCCCAGTGTGTGTGGGGTGAGGAGGGTCTGGGCAGGTGTGAAGGTCTTGGGTGGATGGGGAGGTCCCAGGTGTGGGTTATGAGGGTTCACTGGTGTGGGGTGGGGAGGTCCCAGGTGTGGGGTGGAGGTCCCAGGTGTGGGGTGGGGTTTCAGGTGTGGAATGGGAGGTCCTGATGTGGGTGAGGAGGGTCAGGTGTGGATGGGAGGCCCAGTGTGGGTGGGTCCCAGGTGTGGGGTGAGGAGGTCCCGGGCCTTGGGGTGAGGTCCCAGTGTGGGGTTGGGAGGTCCTGGTGTGGGGATGGGGAGGTTGGTGTGGGGTCAGAGGGTCCCTGTGGTGTGGAATGGGGAGGGTCCTGGTGTGGGTGGGGAGGATCCCTGGTGTGGGGTTGGGAGGTCCCTGGTGTGGGGTGGGAGGTCCCAGGTGTGGGGTTGAGGAAGGGCCCCGGTGTGGGGTGAGGAGGTCCCAGGTGTGGAGTGAGCAGGGGTCCCAGGTGTGGGGATGGGGAGGTCCCTGGTGTGGAGTGGGGGAGGCTCCGGGTGTGGGGTTAGGAGGGTCCCAGTGTGGGGGTTAGGAGGTCCTGGTGTGGGGTGGGAAGGTCAGGTGTGGGATGGAGGATCCCTGGTGTGGGGTTAGGAGGTCCCAGGTGTGGGGTGAGGGTCCCAGGTGTGGGTTGGGGTCAGGTGTGGGGTGAGGTCATGGTGTGGGGTGAGGGAGGTCGGTGTGGGTGGGGAGGTCCCAGGTGTGGGGTGAGGGAGGTCTGGTGATGCCATGTGTTAAGAGGTCCCTTGTGTGGGGTGGGGGTCCCAGGTCTGGGATGAGGTCCAGGTGGGAGTCAGAGTCCCAGGTCTGGGTAGGAGGGTCCCAGGTGTGGATTACAGGGGTCCCGTGTGTGGAGTAGGTCCCCAGGTGTGGGTTGGGAAAGTCACAGGTGTGGGGTTATGAGGTCCAAGTTGGTGAGATCACAGGTCTGGATGGAGGTCCAGGTGTGGGTAGGAACCAGGTCCCAGGACAGGAGGTCCCAGGTGGCCAGAGATGGTCCCAGGTGTAGGGTGAGAGGTCAAAGCTGAGACAGAGTCCCACTTGTGGGGTTGGAGTCCAGGTTGGGAGGACCCCAGGTGTGGGATGAGGAGGTCCCAAGTGGCAGTGGAGGAGGTCCCAGCAGGCCGGGGTGGAGGAGGTCCAGGTGTGGAGTGGAGGTCCAGGTGTGGGAGAAGTCCAGGTGTGTGAGATGGGGAGGTCCAGGTGTGGGGAAAAGTCCCAGGTGTGGGTTGAGGTCCCAAGTGTAGGGTGAGGTCCCAGGTTGGTGTGGGGTCCATGGGAGTGGGGAGGTCCATGGTGTGGAACCAGGTGTGGAAACAGACCTGGGTTGGAGGTCCTAGTGTGGGATGAGGAGCCCGTGTAGGTTTAGAGTCCAGGTGAGCCGCCAGAGGTCCCAGGTGCTGCATTAGAGTCCCAGGTGGGGTTAGGAGGTCCCAGGTGTAGATACAGTCCCAGGTGTGAGGTCCCAGGTGTGGATAACAGGTCCCAGATGTGGGGATGGGAGGTCCCAGGTGGGGGATGGGAAGCCCAGGTGTGGGTTAGGTCCAATCTAGGGTGGGAGGTAAGTGTGGGATTAAGGTCCCAGGTGTGGGATGGGGAGGGTCCCAGATGTGGGATAAAGAGTCCCTCAGGTGGCAAGCAGCAGGGTCACAGTTCCTGGGCAGTGGGAGGTCCCTGGTGTGGGGTGAGAGGTCCCAGGTCAGAGTGAGAGTCCCTGGCTGGGATGGGAGACCAGGTATGGGATTAAAAGGTCCAGGTCGGGGAGGGTCCCTGGTGCAGGGGTGGAGGGTCTGGTGTGTGTTGGTGCAGGAGGTCCTGGTGTGGGGTGGGAGGGTCCATGGTGTGGGGTGGGGAAGGTCCCAGGTGTGGGTTGGGGAGGGTCCCAGGTGTGGGGTGAGGAGGTCCCAGGTGTGGGGTGGGGAGGGTCCCAGGTGTGGGTGGGGTCCAGGTGTGGGGTGAGAGGGGGTCCTGGTGTGGGGTGGGGGGTTGATGGTGTGTGTGGGGTGGGGAGGGTTGCTGGTGTGGGGTGGGAGGGTCCCGGATGTGGGGTGAGGAGGTCCCAGGTGTGGGTTGGGAGACCTCAGAGGTGTGGGGTGAGGGTCGCGTTTGTGGGTTGAGGTCCCTGGTGTGGGTGAGGAGGTCCCAGGTGTGGGTGAGGAGGTCCCAGGTGTGGGGTGAGGGTCGCTGGTGTGGGTTGAGGAGGGTCATGGATGCTGGGGAGGTCCTGGTGTGGGTTGAGGAGGGTCCCTGGTGTGGGGTTAGGGTCCCAGGTGTGAGGTGGGAGGGTCCCCGGTGTGGGGTGAGGAGGGTCCCAGGTGTGGGTTGGGGAGGGTCACAGTGCAGGGGTGAGGAGGTCAGGTGTGGGGTGGGGTCCCTGGTGTGGGGTGAGGAGGTTGCTGGTGTGGGGTGGGGAGGTCCCCGGATGTGGGGTGAGGAGGGTCCCAGGTGTTGGGTTGGGAGGGTCCTGGTGTGGGATGAGGTCCTGGTGTGGGATGAGGAGGCATCCCAGGTGGGGTGGGAGGAACCCCAGGTGTGAGGTGGGGGTTCCCAGGTGTGGGCTAAGGAGATATGGGTGTGGTGTGGGGAGGTTAAAATGGTGTGGAGATCGGGAGGTCCTGATGTGGGTGGGAGGTCCCTGGTGTGGGGTTAGGAGGTCCAGTGTGGGTTTAGGAGGTCCCCCGGTGTGGGTTGAGGGAGGGGTCCCTGGTGTGGGGTGAGGAGGGTCCCTGGTGTGGGGTTAGGAGGATCCTGGTAGTGGGATGGGAGGGTCCTGGTGGGGGTGAGGAGGACCCTGGTGTGGGATGGGGTCCCAGGTGTGGGGTCAGGAGAGAACCAGGTGTGCACAGGTTGAGAGGGTCACTGGGTGTGGGGTCAAGGCCCAGGTGTGCAGTGGGAAGGTCCCAGGGTTCTACTATGGGAGGTCCCAGGTTGGGGTTAACAAGTCCCAGGTGTGGGGTGAGAGGTCCCAGGTGTGGGATTGGAAGTCCCTGGTGGGGTTGGGGTCCCAGGTCCACCTGGGTTGGGGTCCCTGGTCAGGGTGAGAAGGTTTCTGGGTGTGGGGTGCCAGGGTCCTGGTGCCAGGAGTGGGGAGGTCCTGGTGGCCAGGTAGGGGTCCCGGGTGTGGGGTGGGAGGGTCCTGGTCTCTGGTGATGAGGACCAGGTGTGGGGTGGAGGGTCCAGGGTGTGGGGTGGGAGGGTCCTGGTGCAGGGTGAGAAGGGTCCTGGGTGTTGGGTGCAGGCCTGGTGTGGGGTGAGGTCATGGTGTAGGGTGAGAGGTCCCAGGTTGCCCAGGTTGAGGAGGTTCCTGGTGTGGGGAGTCCCCGGATGTAGGTGAGAAGGTCCCAGGTGTGGGGCCAGGAGTCCTGGTGTGGTTGAGGTCCCTGGTGTGGGATGAGGAACATCCAGGTGTGGGGTGAGGAGGGCCCCAGGTGTGGAGTGGAGGTTCCCGGGTGTGGAAGCCAAGGTCCCAGGTGGCCAGGTTAAGAGGTCCCTGGTGTGGAATGGGAGTCCCTGGTGCCCAAGTCAGGAGGTCCCTGGTGTGGGGTTAGGAGGTCCAAGTGTGGGTTTAGGAGGTCCCCAGTGTCAGTGGATAGGGTCCCAGGTCTGGGTTGGGAAGGCCCAGGTGTGGGGTTAGGAGGTTCAGGGTGTGGAGTGGGGAGGGCCAAGTGGCCCAGGATGAAGGTCCCTGGTGTGGGGTAGAGGTCCCAGATGTGGGGTTAAGGAGATTGGGTCCAGGTTGAGGAGGTCCCAGGTGTGGGATGAGGGTGGAGTCCCTGAAGTGTGTGGTGGATGGAGGTCCCCAGGTCTGGGTTGGGAGGCCCCAGGTGTGGGGTTAGGAGGGTTCAAGTGTGGGTGAGGGTCCTGGTGTGGATGAAGGGTCCCTGGTGTGGGATGGGATGAGAGAGTCCTGGTGTGGGGACAGGAGTCCCAGGTCCAGGACAGAGGCCCCGGGTGTGGGGTTGGAGGTTCAGGTGTGGGATGAAGAGGTCCTGGTGTGGGATGAGGTCCCCAGCTGTAGGTTGGGAGGGTCACGGGTGTGGGGTGGGAGGTCCCAGGTGCAGGTGAGAGTCCCCGATGGGGTGAGGAGTCCTGGTGTGGGTTGAGGTCCATGGTGTGTGGGAGGTCCCGGATGTGGGTGGGAGGTCCCAGGTGTGGGGTTAGGAGGTCTCAGGGTGTGGGGTGGGAGGTCGCTGTTGTGGGTTGAGGAGGTCCCTGGTGTGGAGTTAGGAGGTCCCAGGTGTGTGGGGTGTGGGGAGATTGGTGTGGGGTGGGAGGTCGCTGGTGTGGGTTGGGGAGGTCATGGATGCCAGGGTGGGGTCGCGGTTGTGGGTTGAGAGGGTCCTGGTGTGGGGTTGGAGGTCCCGGGTGTGAGGTGAAGGAGGGTCCTGGGTGTGGGGTGGGGAGGTCGCGCTGGTGTGTGGGTTGGGGAGGTCATGGATGCAGGTGAGGTCCAGGTGTGAGAGTGAGGTCCTGGTGTGGGGTGAGGGGAGGTTGCTGGTGTGGGGTGGGGTCGGATGTGGGGTGAGGTCCCAAGGTGTGGGGTTAGGGGTCTTGCTGTGGGTTGAGGTCCCCAAGGTGGGATGGGAAGGTCCTGGTGTGGGATGAGACGTCCCAGAGTGTGTGGGGTGAGGAGGGTCCCCAGGTGCAGGTGTGAAGGTCTACTGGGTGGTATGGGGAGGTCCCGGGTGTGGGGTTATGAGGGGTCAATGGTGTGGGTAGGAGGTTCCCAGGTGTGGGCTTAGGAGGTCCCAGGTGTGGGTTAGAGTTCCTGGTTTGGAATGAGGAGGTCTGATGTGGAGTAAGGAGGGTCTGGTGTGGAGTTAGGAGGTCCAGTGTGGGTTGGGTCCCAGTGTGGGTTGGGAGGTCACGGGTTGGGGTGGGGAGGTCCCTGTGTGGGGTTGGGAGGTCCTGGTGTGGGATGAGGAGGTGGGTGTGGGGTTAGGAGGGTCCCTGGTGTGGAATGAGGGGTCCTGGTGTGGGGAGGAGGATCCCTGGTGTGGGGTTGGGAGGGTCCCTAGTGTGGGATGGGCAGGGTCCAGGTGTGGGGTTGGAAGGGCCTTGGGTGTGGGGTGTGGAAGTTCCCAGAAGTGGTATGACAGGGGTCCGGGTGTGGGGTTGGGGAGGTCACAGGTGTGGGTGGGAGGGCTCCAGGTGTGGGGTTAGGAGGGTCCCAGATGTCGGGGTTAGGAGGTCCCTGGTATGGAATGAGAGGGCCTCAGTGGGGGGTGGAGGATCCCCTGGTGTGGGGCTAGGAGGTCCCGGTGTGGGTTTGGGGTCTCTGGTGTGGGTTGGGGTCCCGGGTGTGGGGTGAGGTCCTGGTGTGGGGTTAGGAAGGTTGGTGTGGGTTCAGGAGGTCCCAGGTGTGGGTTGAGGGAGGTCCTGGGTGTGGGGTTAAGCAGGGTCCCGGGTGTGGGGTGGGGGTCCCAGGTTCTGGGATGAGGAGGGGTCCTGGTGTGGGGTTAGGAGACTCCCAGGTCTAGGTTGAGGTCCCAGGTGTGGGTTGGCAGGTCCCAGGTGTGGGGTCAGAGGTCCCAGGTGTGGGTTAGGGGAGGTCCTGGGTGTGGGGTTGGGGGTCCCGGGTGTGTGGGGTCCCAGGTTCTGGATGGGAGGTCCTGGTGTGGGTGGGAAGGTCCAGGTCCCAGGTCAGGAGGTCCCAGGTGTGGGGTTAGCAGGGGTCCCAGATGTGGGGGTGGGGAGGTCCCAGGTGTGGGATGGAGACAGGGTTGCAGTTGTGGGGTTGGAGTGCAGGTTGGGAGGGTCCCCAGGTGTGGGATGGGGTGGTCCCTGGTGGCAGTGGATGGAGTCCCAGGTCTGGGTTGAGGCTGGGTGAGGGTTAGGAGGTTCAGGTGTGGTGGGGAGGTCCTGGTGTGGGATGGGGGTCCACGGTGTGTGAACAGGATGAGGAGGGTCCCGGGTGGTGGGTTAAAAGGGTCCCAGGTGTGGGTTGGGAGGTCCTGGTGTGGGGTTAGGGAGGTCCCAGGTGTGGTGTTGGGGGGTCCATGGGTGTGTGAGGAGGGTCCCTGGTGTGGGATGAGGAGGGTCCCAGGTGGCAGGTTAAGGTCCCAGGTCTGGGTTGAGGAGGTCCTGGTGTGGGATGGGGAGACCTGTGTGGGTTTAGAGTCCTGGGTGTGAGCAGGCAGGGGTCTCAGGTGTTGCGTGGGAGGTCCCAGGTGGGGTTGGGAGGTCCCAGGTGTGGATTAAAGAGTCCCAGGTGTGTGGTGTGAGGGGTCCCAGGTGTGGGATGGGGAGGGTCCCAGGTGTGGGGTTGGGAGGGCCCAGGTGTGGGGTTAGGATGGTCCCAGGTGTGGGGTGGGGTGGGTCCCAGGTGTGGGGTGGGGAGGTCAGGTGTGGGATGAGGAGGGTCCCGGGTGTGGGATGGGGAGGGTCCCGGGTGTGGGATGAGGAGGGTCCTGGTGCAGGGGTGGGTTTCTGGGTGTGGGGTGCCGGGTCCCTGGTGGGAGTGGAGGTCCTGGTGTGGGGTGAGAGGTCCCAGGGTGGGGTGAGAGGTCCCTGGTGTGTTTGGTGATGAGGGACGCAAGTGTGGGGTTAGGAGGGTTCAGGTGTGGGAGGGGGGTCCCTGGTGCAGGGGTGGAAGGTCTGGGTGTTTGGTGCAGGAGGGTCCCTGGTGTGGGGTGGGGAGGGTCCTTGGTGTGGGGTGGGGAGGGGTCCCAGGTGTGGGTTGAGGGGTTCCTGGTGTGGGGTGAGGGGTCCCAGGTGTGGGGGGGAGGTCCCCGGTGTGGGTGGGGAGGTCCCGGGTGTGGGGGTGAGGAGGGTCCCTGGTGTGGGGTGGGGAGGTTGCTGGTTTAGAGGTGGGGAGGTTGCTGGTGTGGGGTGGGGTCCCGGATGTGGGGTGGGGAGGTCCCAGGTGTGAGGGTTAGGGTCTCGAGTGTGGGGTGGAGGTCGCGTTTGTGGGTTTGAGGTCCTGGTGTGGGGTTAGGAGGTCCCAGGATGTGAGGTGGGGTCAGGTGTGGGGGTGGGGAGGTCATGGTGTGGGTTGAGGTCCGGATGCTGGTGAGGGTCTGGGTTGTGGGTTGGGAAGGGTCCCTGGTGTGGGGTTGGAGAGGTTCAGGTGTGGTGGAGGGTCCCCGGTGTGGGTGGGGAGGTCGCTGGTGTGGGTTGGGGAGGTCAGCAGTGCGGGTGGGAGGTCCAGGGTGTGGGGTGGAGGTCCTGGTGTGGGGTGAGGGTTGCACAGGTGTGGGGTAGGGGTCCAGATGTGGGGTGAGAGGGTCCCAGGTGTGGGGTTAGAGGATCTGGTGTGGGTTGGGGAGGTCCTGGTGTGGGATGAGGGAGCATCCCAGGTGTGAGGTGGGGAGACCAGGTGTGGAGTGGAGGTTCCAGGTGTGGGCAGGAGGGTCCCAGGTGTGGAGTTAGGGGTCCCTGTGTGGAATGGGAGGTCCCTGGTGTGGAGTGAGGTCCTGGTGTGGGGTTAAGGTCCCAGAGTGTGGGTTTAGGAGGTCCCCCGGTGTGGGTTGGTCCCGGGTGTGGGGTGAGGGGTCCTGGTGTGGGGTTGGGAGGGTCCTGGTGTGGGATGAGGAGGTCCCGGGTGTGGGTTGGAGGTTCCTGGTGTGGAATGAGGAGGTCCTGGTGTGGGGTGAGGATCCTGGTGTGGGATGGGAGGTCCAGGTGTGGGGTCAGGAGACCAGGTGTGGGTTGAGGAGGTCCATGGTGTGGGTTGGAGGTCCCTGGTGTGGGATGAGTGGGGTCCCAGGTGTGGGGTTGAGGGCCTTGGGTGTGGGGTGTGGGTTCCTGGGTGGTGTGAGCAGGGGTCCCGGGTGTGGGGTTGGGAGGATCCTGGTGTGGGTGAGGCTTCCCAGGGTGTGTGGGGTTGGGAGGTCCCAGGTGTGGGTTGGAGGGTCCCTGGTGTGGGATGAGAGGTCCTGGTGAGGGGAGTGAGGAGGATCCCTGGTGTGGGGTTGGGAGGTCATGGGTGTGGGTTTGGGGTCCTGGTGTGGGTTGAGGAGGTCCCGGGTGGCCCAGGGGTTAAGAGGTCCAGGTGTGGGGTTGGGAGGTCAGTGTGGAAAAGAAGAGGTCCCAGGTGTGTGGGTTGAGGTCCTGGGTGTGGGGTTGGGAGTCAAGTGACAGCCTGGGGTAGAGGTCCCATGTTCTGAGATGAGGTCCCTGGTGTGGGTTAGGAAAGGTCCCAGGTCTGGGTTGAGGAGGTCCAGGTGTGGGGTTAGCAGGGTCCCGGGTGTGGGTCAGGGAGGTAGGTGTGGGTTGGGAGGTCCTGGGTGTGGGGTTGGCAGGGGTCCCGGGTGTGTGGGGTGAGGAGGGTCCCAGGTTCTGAGATGAAGGAGGGTCTCTGGTGTGGGGTTAGGAAGGTCCCAGGTCTGGGTTGGGGATCCCAGGTGTGGGTTAACAGGTCCAGGTGTGGGGTGGGGTCCCAGGTGTGGGATGGGGAGGTCCTGGGTGTGGGGTTGGTGGGTCCCAGGTCTGGGTTGAGAGGGTCCTGGTGCAGGGGTGGGGGTTTCTTGGGTGGGGTGCGGGGTCCCTGGGTGGTGTGGGGAGGAGGTCCCTGGTGTGGGGTGGGGAGGTGTGTGGGGTGGGGAGGTCCCTGGTGCTGGTGATGGGGACACGCAGGTGGCTGGGGTAGGAGGGTCCAGGGGTGTGGGGTGGGAGGGTCCCTGGTGCAGGGGTGCAGGGGGGTCCTGGGTGTTGGGTGCGGAGGGTCCTGGTGTGGGGTGGGGGAGGGTCCTTGGTGTGGGGTGAAGGTCCCAGGTGTGGGTTGAGAGGTTCCTGGTGTGGGAGTGGGGTCCCGGATGTGGGGTGAGGGTCCCAGGTGTGGGTTAGGAGGTCCTGGTGTGTGGGGAGGTCTGGGTGAGATGAGGCATCTGGGTGTGGGGAGGGCCCCAGGTGTGGGTGAGGAGGTTCTGGGTGGCCAGGCAGGGTCCCAGGTGTGGGTGGGGTCTGGTGTGGGAATGGGGTCCTGCATGGTAGATGGGAGGTCCCTGGTGTGGGGTTGGGAGGTGGTGCAGGTTTGGGAGGGTCCCCGGTGTGGGGAGGGTGTGGGGTGAGGAGGTCCTGGTGTGGGGTTGGAGGTCTGGTGGGGATGGGGAGGTCCCAGGTGGCACAGGGGTTGGGAGTCCTGGTGTGGAATGAGGAGGGTCCTGGTGGATGGAGGAGAGGATCCTGGTGTGGGATGAGAGGTCCGGGTGTGGGGTGGGAGGACCAGGTGTGGGTTGGGGAGGTCCATGGTGTGGCAGGTTTAAGTCCCAATTGTGGGATGGTAGGGTCCCAGGTGTGGGGTTAGGAGCCTTGGGTGTGGGTGTGGGAGTTCCTGGGTGGTATGGCGGGGTCCAGGTGGCCTGGGGTTGGGAGGACCTGGTGGGTGGGGAGGCTTCCAGGGTGTGGGGTTAGGAAGGTCCCAGGTGTGGGGTGGGAGGGTCCTGGTGTGGAATGGGGAGGTCCTGGTGGGGTGGGAGGATCCTGGTGTGGGGTTAGGGAGGGTCCATGGGTGTGGGTTTGGGGTCCCTGGTGTGGGTTGAGGAGGGTCCCGGGTGTGGGGTTGGGAGGGGTCCGGGTGTGGGAGGGTCCCAGGTGGCTGGGGTTGGGAGGGTCCCTGGTGGGTGAGGGGTTGCTGGTGTGTGGGGTGGGGCCCGAACATGGTGAGACAGTCCCAGGTGTGGGATGGAGATCCTGGTGTGGGTTGAGAGGTCCCTGGTGTGGGATGAGGAGCATCCACGGTGTGTGGAGTGAGGGAGGGGCGGGTGGGGAGGGGGTGTGGGCTTAGGGAGGACACAGGTGTGGGTTAGAGGTCCCAGGTGTGGAATGGAGGACCCAGTGCACTGGGTGGAGGTCCTGGTGTGGGGTTTAGAGGGACCCAGAGTGTGGGACAGAGGTCCCCTGGTGTGGGTTGGAGGTCAGTTGTGTAGGGGTCCCTGGGTTAGGAGGTCCTGGTGTGGGATGAGGAGGGTCCAAGTGTGGGGTTAGGGAGGTTCAAATTGTGGAATGGGAGGTCCTGGTGTGTGGGAGGGGAGGATCCTGGTGTGGGATGAGGTCCCAGGTGTCTGGGGTCAGGAGGAACCAGGTGTGGGTTATGAGGTCCCATGGTGGCCAAGATTTACAAATCAACATGTGGGATGGTGGTCAGGTGCAGGATAGAAAGACCTTGGGTGTGGCCAGGTGTGGGAGTTCAGTTGGTGGACAGAGGGTCCAGATTGTGGGGTTGGGAGTCCTGGTGTTGGAGTGGGGGAGGCCCAGGTGGTGTGTGGGGTTAAGAGGGTCCCAGGTGGGTTTAGGAGGTCCTGGTGTGGAATGGGGAGGTCCCTGTTGGGGGAGCAAGGATCCTGGTGTGGGGTTAGGAGGTCATGGGTGTGGGTTTGGGGTCCCTGGTGTGGGTTTGAGGAGGGTCCCGGGTGTGGGGACAGGGGTCCCAGTTGTAGGTTGAGGTCCCAGGTGTGGGTTGAGAGTCTCCACCAAAAACCACCCGTGTGGGGTTGCCAGGGTCCCAGGTGGGGTGAGAAAGATCCATGTTCTGAGATGAGGAGGTCCCTGGTGTGGGGTTAGGAAAGGTCAGTCGGGTTGAGGTCAGGTGCATGAGTTAAGCAGGGGTCAGGTGTGGGGTGGGGTCCCAGGTGTGGGTTGAGGGAGTCCTGGGTGTGGGGTTCAGCAGGGGTCCCAGGTGCAGAATTGAGGAGGGTCCCAGAGTACTGAGATGAGGAGGTCCCTGGGCCAGGTTGGGAAGGTCCCCAGAGTCCTGGGTCATGGAGGTCCCCAGGTGTGGGAGTTAACAGGGTCCCAGGGTGGGGTGAAGGTCCCCAGGTGTGGGATGGGAGGTCCTGGTGTGGGGTTGGTGGGGTCCCAGGTGCAGGTTGAGGAGTCCCAGAGTCATGGGATAAGGTGGAGTCCCTGGTGTGGTGGATGGAGGTCCCAAGGTCTGGGTTTGGGAGCCAGGTGTGCAGGGTTGGGGTTCCAGGTGTGGGTGAGGAGGTCCCTGGTGCTGGGATGAGGTCCCAATGGTATTGGGATGGGAGGTCCACAGTGTGGGTAAAAGGGTCCCAGGTGTGGGGTTAGGAGGTCCCAGGTCTGGGTTGGGAGGTCCCAGGTGTAGAGTTAACAGGGTCCCCTGGTGTGGGATGAGGAGGGTCCTGGTGTGGGATGAAAGAGGGTCCCTGGTTGGGGTTAGGAGGTCAGGTCTGGGTTGAGAGGGTCCCAGTGTGGGATGGGGTGGGTCCCTGGTGTGGTGGAGGTCCCAGGTCTGGGTGGGGAAGGCCCAGGTGTGGGGTTGGGGGCAATGCATGTG
>NW_024737891.1:0-13552 GCF_018991925.1 Homarus americanus | reverse complement strand
AAGAATATTATCTGTTACTATCCATTCCTCTTCCACTATCCTGCGAGGTGGTGTATTAATAGGCACAGATACTCATGATAAAGAAGGAATAAAGAGAAAGACGCAAGATACCTATAAAATGCGACAGAATATACCCACACATGCGTAATCCTAACCCATCCCAACCCAACCCAACCCTATCCTACCCCCAGCTTCACCATAGTACACAAAGTCATTCTTGGTATCAGAATGACGCCTAAACACCCTGTATCGCCTAAGACACATTTGAATCGGATGGTTCGTTGACGGTTTTATTTCTTCGGTATAAACCAGAGAAGCAATTAGTTCGTGGGAACAGTGAGTCAAAATACTTCACATCAGCTTCGTTTACGACCTCCAGCTGATATTTACTTCTGTTGTCTATATCAATCACATTTTATAATGAAAACAAAAATATGGTTAGTTACTTAAAATGAAAAAACATCATACTTAGATACTTAAGAGTGAGGAAAAAAGATACTTAAGATACTTAAAAATAAAAACACTCTTTGATACTTAAATTAGGACAAAATAAACGGACATAAAGATTTAACTATGAGCGGTGGATATTACGACATGTACTGGCTATCAATACAGAGGCGCTATTTAGCCGTGAAGTTCTCTCAGAAACTCAACAAGACAATATGTGGTCACGTAAAAATTTCAGGTTAATTTTTAACACCATCCGTCATTTTAAACCTTGGCACCTGTAGATTAAGAAAATATATGGTGATATTTTTCTGATGGGATAAAGGTCGTATTTGTCCAGAGAAGTAAGAGAGGAAAAAAATCACTTGAGAGGCATGACGCACAGAGTGTCTAAGGTGATAAAAGATCATATACTACCATTTGGGTTTTCAAATTAAGTCTATTACATAAAATATCAACCTATAAAGATTACAAAGAACAGAACAGTCATGAGCCTCTTTCACAGCTATTGTCAGCCGTCAATATGCTGATGTACAGAAGCCACACAATGTTATTGGTGACTCAGAATCCAGGAAAATGATGCTCTTTTAAACTTGGTAACTGGAGCTGTAATGCCAGAAAATGCCAAATATGACAATCTATGTGCATATGAAGTTGGAAGACAAAATTATGAAAATTTTGTTAAGAAACGTATTGTTGGTCCATTGAGCATCTGGGAAAAGATGTCCAAGGTTAATCTTCTGTCGTGGAAAGCAGCAAATAAGACTTCAACCATCAAATTGCTATCACAAGTTATAGAACTTAAGCAGGACATACAGTATATGCATCACAGAAGGGCAGCACTGTACATATCAAGTCACCAGACACTGATGTGTTTGGCATATTAAAGCAGCCTCAACTTGGAGAAAATACAAGTATGAAAACAGGAACTGGTGAGCGACGACACATTGTGCAGAGAGCCTTACAGGTTTCCATGCCTTCACAGGATCTGACTGCATTGGAAAATTTGTTGGCAAAGGAAAGAAAGCATGTTGGAGCACTTTGATGAAATCTAACACAAAAGTCCTAGATGCATTCAAGATGCTGAGTAGACCAAATGCCCTCCAGCAGACATGTTTATTGGTCTAAAGGAATTTGTATTTAAGCTCTACTGTCCACGAATGACTTTCACTAAACTGTCATAACTTAGATGGCATCTCTTCAAGAAAACGCAGGCAGAAGCTGGAGAACTACCAGCGACTGCAGCAACTCTAAAGTATCATATATTGAGAGGAAGGTATCAAGCTCTTCTGTGGTCTTGTGATGCAGACAGTGAAATGCTTTTACAATTAGAGCATGGCTGGAAGATTGACAATGACTGTTTCATACTAGTAATATCAGACCAACCACCAGCTCCAGAAGCAATCACAGAACTTGTTAAATGTGGATGTGGCGTCAGGAAATGTGGATCATTGTCATGTTCATACAGAAATAATCAGAAAGAATAGCATGACATGCACCGAGATGTATAACTGTCAAGCAGATGATGAGAAATGCCTAAACAAGGTGAAGGAATCTGTTGTACACAGAAGACTCTGATGACGAGGACTGAAGCAATGTCGTAAATAATAACTTGTGACTTGTTTACACATGATGTACAACACTACAAACTTTTAATAAATATAAAACGGTGGTTCTAAGCTTTTCAGATAATGGTAATATGTATATGTTTAATTTCCAGTATTTGTCTTTAGCAAATAATTTTACTTACTGCAATCTCTTCTTTGCCAGAGACAGGATGGCATATATGAGCAGCCATGTTTGTAACACACTTATGATATTATAACAGCATTCATGATATATTATGTTAAATTGTAATCATATAATACTACATGTTCATAGGTTATTAGTCATGTTTTAAGTTATTTAGGACTTAATGGTAATACATCTGTGGTTCATTACGCCGCTCTTTAATAAAACTTCTTTAAAGGCATAAAACTTATAATAAACCGTTCAGAAAAAATGACACCACAGTTCCTTAACATAGTTTATAAGGATTATTATAATGTATGGTGTCAAAAATTAACATGAAATTTTTACGGGATTACTTAAGCTCCTACACTAAAACCTGCCGACCTAACCTAACCTTTTTTACCCACCTCTACCTACTTACCTAACCTGACATAATCTAACCTAACCTGACGTAATCTGACCTAACCTGACATAATCTAACCTAACCTGACATAATCTAACCTAACCCGACATAATCTAACCTAACCTGACATAATCTAACCTAACCTGACATAATCTAACCTAACCTGACGTAATCTGACCTAACCTGACATAATCTAACCTAACCTGACGTAATCTGACCTAATCTGACATAATCTAACCTAACCTGACGTAATCTGACCTAACCTGACATAATCTAACCTAACCTGACATAATCTAACCTAACCTCCCCGTCTGACATAAGCTAACCTAATCAAACCTAACTTTCCCACCTACCTAACATAACCCATCTACTTATTACCTACCTAACCTAACTTAACCCAACCTGACATAATCTAACCTAACCTATTGAAACTTAACTTAACCACCTACCTCATCTAACACCACTTTGTAATCTCTCTGTGCTACAGCTGACAGGATGAGTATGGGGGGCACAATAAACTAGCCTCTAAGTGGCAAAATTAACAAAACTAACCTAACCTAACCCAACCTGACTTAACCTAACCTGATCTGATCTATCCAACTTAAAAAACTTAGAATATATAATAAAGCCGTTAGGTTAATTTAGGCTAAATATGGTTGATTCATATTTTGTTTTGACAGAAATTCCCGGCAAAATAACGTATCTATATTGAGAACCACCGCCATGTTGGTTCCACGTTACCAAGACACGGATACACTACAGAATAACCCGCGTTCGTTTAACCTCAATTACTACAGTTTACTTTATAATCTTATTTCACAATCTTCACTACATCTCGCTTCACAATCTTCACTGCATCTCACTTCACAATCTTCAGCCAGGTGAGGTTTATGGATCGGGCTTTTTGTGCGAGAGATAGGAAACGTAGGACTAGGGTATGTTTTCCTGGGGCTGGGATAGGGCATGTAGCCGAGAGGTTAGACAGAGTTTTGTCAGGGGAGGGTACCAATCCAGTAGTGTGTCTTAGTGTGGGGGGAAACGACATAGGTAAGGTTAGGAGTGAGGAACTTTTCAAGAGGTATAGGGAGGCGCTGGGGAAGATTAGAGATAGGGGAGGGGTCCCGATAGTATGTGGTGTCTTGCCTAGAAGAGGGGTTGGTCGTGAATGGCTGTCCAGGGCAATTGCTATTAATTGCCGACTGGAAAAACATTGTGCAAACAATGGTTGGGCATTCATTGATGACGGGCAACGATTTTATGGCAACGACTACCTGTACTGTCGCGACGGAGTACACTTGTCTCGTGAGGGGGTAAAGACGTTGTCTGCATCCCTGGAGCGTGAAATTGTCACTCCGAAGGGGGGGTTTCGCCAGTAGAGAGGGGTCGGGGAAAATGGGAGTCAAAAAACAAGCAGGTCCTGGGAAGTAGTGAAACAGAAGTAGATAATGCTGAAAATATAGTTAGTCATAATAACAAACATCAAAGTAATAAATGTAAAACAGATAGAAACGGAAGAAATATATTGAGTGTTTATTATACTAATAGTAGAAGCCTGTGTAACAAAATGGACCAGCTCAGGGCCATTGTTAGTAAAGAGAACATAGATATAATTGCAATAACGGAAACATGGATAAATTCAAACAGCAAGCATTTTTAGCAGAATTTCATATTCCAGGATATAACCTATTTAAATTTGACAGAGTAGGAAGGAGAGGTGGCGGTGTAGCAGTGTATATCAGGGTGTCATTAAAAGGCTGCAATAAATCAAACATTAAAACAAATAGCTACAATGAAAGTATTTGGGTAGAGATTGGTGAGGGCAGTGAATCCGTAGTCATTGGTGTTATATATAGACTACCTAATTTGAGTAGGAACGATGGTAAATTGCTATGGGAGGAAATAAAGAAGGCATCTGATAGAAACAATGTATGTATTCTAGGCGATTTCAACTTTTCAGGCATAGATTGGAAAAATCAACTTAGCGATAATGAATCTGAAGATTTTATAGAAGTAGTACAGGATAGTTTTATATATAAATTTATAAACTTGCTCACTAGAGGAAATAATATCCTCGATTTAGTTCTCAGTAATAATGAAAATCTAGTAAAAGATGTTGGGATTGGAGACGAACTAGGAAACAGTGATCATAAAGCCATATATTTTAACATAATATGGGATGGCAGGAAGAAGGAAAATTCGCCTTGATCCCGGATTTTAGGAATGCTAATTACGGTAGCATAAGGAGAGACCTAAGGGATGACCCTATGGTCAAAAGATTAATCCCCCCCACACCTCCGGAAACTGTCAACTTAGGACGGGATAACCCCGAATTTAATTTAGCAGCTACTTATGAACAATTTATTGCGACAATCAATAATGCCCAAAATAAACACATCCCTAAAAGAAAATTCAGATCGATACGGAACCAACCAAATGGATGAATAATAGACTCTTAGATCTTCTAGGGAAAAAAAGAAAGGAGTATATAGAAAAGTTAAGAAAGGCTAGAGATATACAATAGGTCCCCTTAAAACTACGACAGAGAATGGACTGATGGATGAGTTAGAAAATGTAGCACGTTAAATAGTCATTTTCGTCTGTGATTCACAAATGAAAACCTTGTACAGTTTCCAGAAGTTCATAAGGTATATAACGAACAGTATAGAAATATGTTGATGAATATCAATATTACTTGGTAAATTATGTGCTTAAAGTAATTAACAAACTGAAGTTTCATAAATCGCTTCATTCATTTAATGAGGTATATGCTAGAATATTAAAAGAATGTAGAGATGAGTTGAGTAATCCATTAGCAGTTTTATTTAATAAGTCATTAGAATCGGGCCTAGTGCCAGAAGCTTGGAAACTTGCAAATGTAGTTCCGATTTTCATAAAGGGTGATAAATCAATAGCATCAAATTACCGTCCCATTAGTCTCACGTCAATCATAGGCAAGTTGCTAGAGTCAATTATTGCTACAAAACTCAGAAGCCACCTTGAAACATTCAACTTAATTCATTCTTCTCAGCACGGGTTCACCCAGGGACGTTCTTGTCTCACAAATTTGCTTAGCTTCTTCTCAGAAGTATTTGAAGCGGTAGATAATGATAAGTCATATGATAGAATTTATTTAGATTTCAGCAGTTATCTGGATAGAGTCCCTCAAGAGATTGATAAGGAAGGTAAATGGCTATGGAATAGTGATCAGTATTAAAATGGATTAGGGTCATGGTTAACTGGTAGGAAACAAAGAGTCAAAGCATAAATGGATTAAAGTCAGACTGGGGTGCGGTCAAAAGCGGAGTTCCCCAGGGATCTGTATTAGGCCCTCTGCTTTTTGTTATATTCATTAATGATCTTGATTTAGGCATAACTAGTAGGATTAGTAAATTTGCAGATGATACCAAAATGAGGAGAGTGATAAATTCAGACAGTGACTTTGAACACCTTCAAAGAGATCTAGATACCTTACATGAGTGGTCAGTAGACTGGCAAATGAATTTTAATAGTGATAAATGCAAGGTACTACAGATAGGGAAGACGAATACAAACGTTAAGTATAAACTAGGTAACACGGAAATAGAAAACTCAGTTTGTGAAAAAAATCAAGGTGTATTTGTTAGCAACGACTTGAAAACCCAGAAAAGGATGGCTGCCGCAATGGGCAAACAGGATTCTTTGGGTTCATATCTAGGTCTGTGAGTAACAGAACTGCTGGACGTTATCTGAACTTCATTCTAGCATTAGTGAGGGCCACACACATGGATTATGCGGTTCAGTTCTGTGTCCTTATTATAGAGTCGGACATAGATTCTTTGGAGAGAGTAAAAAGAAGAATGACAAAAATGATCCATAATATTAGAAACCTTCCATATGAAGAAAGACTGAAAAGCTTAGGCTTACATTCATTAGAGAGGCGTAGAGTTAGGGGAGATATGATAGAGGTGTACAAGTGGGTAAGTGGGATTAACAAGGGTAAAATGGAAGATGTTCTGAAGCTCAGTAATAACGAAATAACTAGAACAAATGGCTTTAAATTAGATAAATTCTGATTCAGAAAGGATATAGGCAAGCACTGGTTTGGTAATAGAGTTGTGGATATGTGGAATAGGCTATCGAAAGTGCTATAGTAGGGACTTGGGGACGCTTAGGAGCTTTCAAGACGAAGTTGGATAGGCACATGGAAGTGCTGGGATGGGTGTGAAAGGGATCTGCCCTGTATGGGCCAGTCGGCCTTCTGCAGTATCCCACTTTCTTATGTTCTTATGTTCTTATGTTCACCTCACAATCTTTACTACATCTCACCTCACAATCTTCACTACATTTCACTTCACAATCTTCACTACATCTCACTTCACAATCTTCACTACATCTCACTTCACAATCTTCACTACATCTCACTTCACAATCTTCACTACATCTCACTACACAATCTTCACTACATCTCACTTCACAACCTTCACTACATCTCACTTCACAATCTTCACTACATCTCACTTCACAATCTTCACTACATCTCACTTCACATCTTCACTACATCTCACTTCACAATCTTCACCATATCTCACTTCACAATCTTCACCACATCTCACTTCACAATCTTCACCATATCTCACTTCACAATCTTCACCACATCTCACTTCACAATCTTTACCACATCTCACTTCACAATCTTCACTACATCTCACTTCACAATCTTCACTACATCTCACTTCACAATCTTCACTACATCTCACTTCACAATCTTCACTACATCTCACTTCACAATCTTCACTACATCTCACTTCACAATCTTCACTACATCCCACTTCACAATATTCACTACATCTCACTTCACAATCTTCACTACATCTCACTTCACAATCTTCACTACATCCCACTTCACAATCTTCACTACATCTCACTTCACAATCTTCACCACATCCCACTTCACAATCTTTCATTACAGCTCTACTTCACACCTCTCAATTACATCCCACTTCACAATCTTCACTACATCTCACTTCACAATCTTCACTACATCTCACTTCACAATCTTCACTACATCTCACTTCACAATCTTCACTACATCTCACTTCACAATCTTCACTACATCCCACTTCACAATCTTCACTACATCTCACTTCACAATCTTCACTACATCCCACTTCACAAACTTCACTACATCTCACTTCACAATCTTCACTACATCTCACTTCACAATCTTCAATACATCTCACTTCACAATCTTCATTACATCTCACTTCACAATCTTTCACTACATCTCACTTCACAATCTTCACCATATCTCACTTCACAATCTTTACTACATCTCACTTCACAATCTTCACTACATCTCACTTCACAATCTTCACTACATCTCACTTTACAATCTTCACTACATCTCACTTCACAATCTTCACTACATCTCACTTCACAATCTTCACTACCTCTCACTTCAAAATCTTCACTACATCTCACTACACAATCTTCACTACATCTCACTTCACAACCTTCACCATATCCCCACTCACACCCTTCCACCACATCCTCAATTTCACAACCTCTCCACCACATCCCCACCTCAACTCCCACCACATCCCACTCCCCACACCCTTGGCCCCACATCCCACTCCACAACTTCTCACCACATCCCCACTCACACCCTCTCACCACATCCCCACTCTGCCAATCTTCACTCACATCCCACTCACACTCACTACACTTCACCTCACACCCTACCACATCCGTTTCATTCTCACAATCTTTCACTACATCACACTTCACAATCTTCACCATATCTCACTTCACAATCTTTACTACATCTCACTTCACAATCTTCATTACATCTCACTTCACAATCTTCACTACATCTCACTTCACAATCTTCACTACATCTCACTTCACAATCTTCACTACATCCCACTTCACAATCTTCACTACATCTCACTTCACAATCTTCACTACATCTCACTTCACAATCTTCACTACATCTCACTCCACAATCTTCACTACATCTCACTTCACAATCTTCACTACATCTCACTTCACAATCTTCACTACATCTCACTTCACAATCTTTACCACATCTTACTTCACAATCTTTACCACTTCTTACTTCACAATCTTCACTACATCTCACTTCACAATCTTCACTACATCTCACTTCACAATCTTCACTAACACCATCCTTCATCTCTACATATAACATCCATCATCACCACTTATAACACCATCCATCATCATCACTACATATAATACTATCCATCATCACTACATATAACACGATCCATCATCACTACATATAACACCATCCACCATCACTACATATAGAACCGTCCATCACGACATATAACACCATCCGACATCATTACATATAACACCAACCATCATCACTACATATAACATCATCCATCATCACTACATATAACTCCATCCATCATCACTACATATAACACCATCCATCATCACTACATATAAAACCAACCTATCATCACTACATATAACATCATCCATCATCACTACATATAACACCATCCATCATCACTACATATAGAACCATCCTATCATCACTACATATAATATCATCCATCATCACTACATATAACACCATCCAACATCACTGCATATAACACCAACCATCATCACTACATATAACATCATCCATCATCACTACATATAACTCTATCCATCATCACTACATATAACACCATCCAGCATCACTACATATAACACCAACCATCATCACTACATATAACATCATGCATCATCAATATATATATATAACACCATCCATCATCACTACATATATTACCCTCTTATCATCACTACATATATTACCCTCTTATCATCACTACATATAACACCATCCATCATTACTACAATATAATGCCATCCTTCATCACTACATATAACACCATCCATCATCACTACATATTATAACACCATCCATCATCTTTACAAACACCATCCCTCTTTACTATAGTGATAAACAGAGCTTTATTTTGTTGTCAATTTCTTTAAATTCCAACCTTATTAAACCGTAATTCTTTCTGTATGGTCAAATTTTGATTTGACCTCAGTGAGAGAGCTGTTAGTGTCAGTACATCACAATGGTGTTCCGACGCACTGTATCCAAGGTGACTAAGGTGGAGGTGAAGCCTTGCCAGATGAAGGAGAAGGGCCCCCGATCTAACAAACTGCAGACCACAAAACACACTAAGACCCAAAACAACAAGACCCAAAACAACAAGACCCAAAACAACAAGACCCAAAACAACAAGAAGAAGAAGGAAACTACCACTTTCTGCCGTGTACAAAAGGACCAGTACCTGCCATGGGGAGACTACATCTTCACCGGGAAAAAGACACAAAAGAAGCGCTGAACCTACGCTTCTGATATTTAAAAATACTGTAATAAAAAACATATTAATTGATTTTGTTTGTATTATTTATGCTTTTTTTTATTTTCATCTGTAAACGTGCTGTTTTGGGAATATATTTTGAGTTACATAATATTTAGGTACAGCAGTTTATTTCACTGTATCTACTTGTTTACCAAGTAACTGGACTTACAGTCTCCGATCGGATTCTCAAAACAAATATTTGGCATCGAACTCCGTAAGTGAGCTCGTAATCTAGCCTGTAACTTACAGGACCTCAACACGATCAACCTGGATATAGTAGTCGCTATTTCCGGATTGCATGAAAAAAAATTATTAATATATGTTTTAATAATGCTTGTCAGACTTGTTTTATCATAGAATAATGAAGAAAATGTTTTGTACATCAACATACTAAAATACAATATTAGTTTTTTTTTTACGACAAGAAGAGGCTTGGCTGTTCTATTTCTCGCTTTATGAAAAAGATGCAGCTTTTGTCTTCTTACAACTTTTCAAGTAATTTGTACCAAAATAGAAGATTTTTATTGTCCACATTTAGGGTATATTTTTTTTTATGACTGAATAAACTTGCAGATAGACCTTATTAATGTGGTATAGCTGTAAATATCCTTCAGTAATGAAATCCAAATATGAGGTCAAGTGAACATTTTTGCCTAGACCCCGTCTTTGTTTGGACCAAGGTATCCAAAAAATACCCATGACTCAGAGTTAAATAATACCTAACCTAATATAAGTTCATCACACCTAATAAAAAAAAGTGGGGCAAAAAATAAGTGGTAAATATTTTTTTTTCTCAGAAAAAGAATTATATTCAGAGGTTTTTTATCCGATACATTGTCGTGATTTTTTTGATGCAAAATTAGTAAAATGTATTTAACCCTAACACTACCTCACCTTACCTAATCTTACCTTACCTTATCTAACCTAACCTTATGTTACCTAACCTAACCAAGCCGCAACGCTCGTGACACAATTGAGTTCTCTAGAAAATTTTCATTTCATTTTCTTTTTTTAAAAATACATTTGCAGAGACAACAAACTTTTGATAATTATTTCTCCAACATATCTATAAATCTGTTGATGATATATAAATTTTGGATAGGTTAGGTTTGGTGTGATTAGGATAGGTTAGGCTAGTTTAGGATAGTCTAAGTTAGCTTAGGAAAGGCTAAGTTAGGTTACGATACACTAGGTTAGGTTTTAATCTGCATGATATTTTTACTGAACTTTTAAACGATGTTATAATCCTGGCAGCAGGGTATCGATCACGAAAATAACACTTTGGTAGTTATAACATTTGATAAAGCTTATTATTACTGTAACATGAAACAAATCACTATAGCTGTACTTATCAATCCAGTATTAAATCTGTATTATCTTTGACCATCGCTCATTGGCCAGCTTATCTCTGCACTGTTCTCTGATATAATAAAGTATTGGTGAATGGGAATATTAATCATTTGTGAGTCACTTACTATAAAGGAAACTGTAACGGATTCTATGGACAGTTGGGAATATTTTCACGGAATAAGTCGGAGTAACTCCCCTCTTGCCCAAAAGTGATCCAAGGAGTTAATTCACAGAGCGAAAATCTAGACGAGTCTTCCTTGTTTGTTTTAGGTCATAACAACGAAAAGTTTAATAATGTTTATTACAATGATTCAGGTTTTACTGTAATTCTTCTTTTTTATATTTTAGTATTTTGTAGATTTTTTCACCCAGTTCATTTCTTGTTTAGATTCATTATTGCAATTATTTTTATTACAGAGTTGAATTAAAAGTTTATATCTAAGTATTTTACAGCTTCACAAATACTTTTATAAAATGTTGATACACACAGTGGACAGTTTTTAGTTCTTTCTTGTAATACCTCAGTATTACTCTGTTAAATTCTTACCATTTACACCTGACCATTTATTTATTTATTTTACAAATTGTTTAAAGAGAGAACATCACCAGCAGGATACAGATGATGAAGTAAATAGAAGTTTGTGACCTAACCCTACCCCCCACTGCTACCCCTCCCTCTTGTCCCACATTCTTACTCGTCACTCCTACCCCTTACTCCTACCCCTTACTCCCACCCCTTAATCCCACCCCTTATTCCCACCCCTTATTTCCACCCCTTGCTCCCACCCCTTCCTTTTACCCCTTACTTCTACCCCTTACTCCTACCCCTTACTTCTACCCCTTACTTCTACCCCTTACTCCTACCACTTACTCCACCCCTTACTCCCACCCCTTGCTTCCACGCCTTGCTTCCACCCTTTTACTCGTACCCCTTGCTCCCATCCCTTACTCCTACCCCTTACTGCCACCCCTTACTGCCACCCCTTACTCCCACCCCTTACTCCTACACCCCCCATCTCCCACCTTTAATCCCACCCCCCTTAATCCCAACTTTACTCCACGCCCTGACCCCAACCCCCACCCCACCCCACTCCCCATCCCCACTCCCACCCCACTCCTGCACCCCCACTCCCCACCCCCACTCCCACCCCACTCCCACGCCCCACTCCCCACCCCACTCCCACCCCCACTCCCAATCCCCACTCCCCAACCCCACTCCCACCCCACTCCCCACCCCACTCCAACAACCCCTAACCCCAACCCCATCCACGCCCACCCCATGCCCCACTCCCAACCCCATCCCCAACCCCACTCCCCATCCCCACCCCCACTCCCCAACCCCACTCCCCACCCCCACTCCTACCCCTTACTCCCACCCCTTACTCCCACCCTTACTCCCACCCCTTACTCCCACCCCTTACTCCCACCCTTACTCCCACCCCTTACTCCCACGCCTTACTCCCACGCCTTACTCCCACCCCTTACTCCCACCCCTTACTCCCACCCCTTACTCCCACCCCTTACTCCCACGCCCTACTCCCACGCCTTACTCCCACGCCTTACTCCCACCCCTTACTCCCACCCCACCCTGCACCCCACCCCACCCACACTCCCATCCCCACCCCACCCCCCACTCCCCCACCCTCACTCCCTACACCTTACTCCCACCCCACTCCCCAATTCCCACTCCCCACGCCTTACTCCCACCCCTTACTCCCACCTCTTACTCCCACCCCTTACTCCCACCCCTTACTCCCACGCCTTACTCCCATCCTTCACTCCTACCCTTCGCTTCTACCCCCACTGTTACCCCACACTACGCTGGTAATTGAAGACATCATACATTTGTTCACTTAGACACCACTTATTATTCAGGACCCAATGGCTATAATATCAGAGTCATTATTCTTAACTCAACTTTATATATATATCAATTGTCAAAAACCTTCACCACAAGAAAGAAAAGAACAGTCGGGTATGGCAGAAAATGTAATAAACGAACATGGAGTAAGATATCAAGCTCCATATTGTAAACAAGATCATCGTCATTGTTTATTTATTGAGAGGAAAAATATTGTTCGCAATATAATTATAAAAACCTTCTGTAATTCATTCTCTTCATTACACTAAAAGGTAATGAAGTATATAAAGAAAATAGTTTATAAATTACTAAAATAAAAATACGAATAAAAAAGTAAAATAACATCTATTGATGGAATAGAAAAGAATTATATCG
>NW_024737890.1:0-21352 GCF_018991925.1 Homarus americanus | reverse complement strand
GAACGAAAAATGCTAGTGACAGGGGGGAAGCAGGTTCAGGGGAAGAATGGGTTAGCGAATCGAATCGAAAATGCTAGTGACAGGGGTGAAGGAGGTTCAGGGGAAGAATAAAGGGAGGATTGAAGTGAATTTTAGGAGGAGAGAACAGATGCAGTGGCTAAACACCGCTTGCGTGAGGGATTATAAGATGGAGGCAGCAGCAGCAACTCGCCTTGACGCGGCAGGGAGGCGACAAGACAAAGCCAGGCTAGCGTCAGGTCAAGCGTCAGGTGCGTATTGGGTTGGGCAATGGATGTTCAGTGCTTGGTCGGCTTGATTGTGTTTTGGTTTCTTGTGTGGAGGAGATGTCTTGGTCTTCTTAGCTTGATGTCGATTTTCTTCTCACTCTCCTCCTCTTCTTGCTCTCTTGAAGTGTCCATTCGTTTGTGTTTGGGTCTTGTTGTTCGTCTTCCTCGTGTATTAAGTTCTCATAGGTGTGGAAGAAGTCAGAGACGGTGAGGTTGACCACGTGGGCTTCAGCTCCACGGGCCACGTGGTGTTCTTGGTTCTGTGTGGTGGGCATCTTCTCTTGGGTTTTCTTTTCTTGGTTTTTCTTTTCTGCTGGTTTTTTCTTTTCTTGGGAGCGTACAGCAAGGAGGGCCTCTTTGTAGCTCAGTTTTTACTCAAGACGAGCCTTGGCTACCCTGCATTCCTCCTTCCATTTGGGGTAGCGTTCAAGTTTAGAAGCTCCAAAAGTTGTTGGTAGCGAAAGTCAGAGCGGGGAAGATGACAGAAGAAGGAGCAGGAGGTTAGGAAGGGAATTGTAGTGGGAGAGATAGAGCCGTGGCTTTACACGACTGCGTTTATTTGGTTAGCGCATAGCGCACGTATTTGGTTTTGTCTGTGTTGGGTGTGTGATCCTCGGGTCACCACTCCTCCGGATTGTGTAGTTCAAGTTTAGAAGCTCCAACAACTTTCCCTGAATACGAATTCGCAACATTTCGATTTACAACAGGTACCTACTTTACTGCTAGGTGAACAGGGACCAAGGGGGCTAGGAAGAGTGTCCAAACAACTTCCGCTTGCCCGGGAATCGAAGGGGTAGCGAATAGAATAGAAAAATGCTAGTGACAGGGGGGAAGAAGGTTCAGAGGAAGGATAAAGGGAGGATAGAAGTGAATTTTAGAAGGAGAGAACAGGTGCAGTGGCTAAACACCGCTTGCGTGAGGGGGTAGGCAAAATGCCCTGAGGGTGCAACAACCACAATCAGGACGAGGCAGAGGGAGGGCGGGAGCAGGTCCGGGCAAGCAAAGGGCCAACGCGGGTGTTCTGATTGTCGTCTTAGCTTAGGCAGTGTTGGCAAAGCGTAGGAAGAACCGCCCCGCCACGGCGGCGGCGCAAGCCGAGAAACGCAGGTGGACGGACGCACAGGCAGCACATGATCAAATCAAACAGAGAAGGTGAAAATATAGAAATTTTGCTAGTCGTAGGGTTGTTTGGAGAGAGATGAAGGTAAAGTCTTTGAGCTATGTCAAAGAGGAACGGAGCGAGTTGGAGGAAGGGTTTTTGAATCTTTGAGCTTGAAATGTAAAAGTATTCATAGTAAGGAAGGATGAGCGTATCGTAGGAGAGTTTTTAGTAATAGCAGCAGACAGATTTGAGCTTTTTTGTCAAATTATGAACGGAGACGAGAATGATGTCACAGACGTTGGGTATGTTTGATTAGGTTCTGAGAGTTGTGGGTCTTTTAGCTATGTCAGAGAGAAATGGAGAGAGTTGGAGGAAGAGTTTAGAATCTTTGAGTTTGAAATGTCAAAGTATTCGTAGTGAGGAAGGATGAGTGTATCGTAGGAGAGTTGTTTAGTAATGGCAGGAGGCAGATTTGAGCTATGTCAAATTGTGAACGGAGATGAGAGTGAGATATAGGTTGTTAGGTTTCAGTCTTGAGTTAGGTCGATTTTGGTAAGGTGGCTTTGTCTGGCGGGGGGGGGATGTTGTGTTTGGAGATTGGTTGAGGGAGGGGGGGAGTTTGTGTTTGGGGATTGATGGGGGTGGCGGTTGTATGTTAATTTAAGGTGAATTAAAATTGCTTAAGGGGGGTTGTTGTGTGAGTGTGTATGTGTTTGCATGTAAATGTAAGGGGAGAGAGGGAGGGTTAGGATAATGTTATAAGGTCAGGTATGGTTCGGTTGTCGGGAGGAGGGGGGAGGAGAGGAGAGGAGAAGGGAGGCGAAAGGGGGAAAGGGGGGCTTTGGAGGTTCTTGGGTTAATTTATGGTATGGTAGGATTTCTTAGGAATGATATGTTTTGTGTTGCTAATGAATAGTTGTATTGCGTCATATGTTTTTATTTATTTATTTATTTATTTTATTTATTTATTTATTTATTTTTATTAGGAGGGTCAAAGGGGCTTGTTAGAAAGGTCGGGTATATTAAGTTTTTATTTTGGGAGGATTGTAGGTATTGATTTCTAAGAGGGGTTGTGAGTAAGGTTGGGTAGGTTAAGTTTTTCTTTAGAGTGATTGAAGGTGTTGATTAGTGATTGGGTAGTGATTTAGTTTTTTTTTTTTTTTTTTTTTTTTTTTTTTAGGAGGGATTGTGAGTAAGGTTGGTTGGGTTAAGTTTTTCTCTTGGGAGGATTGTAGGTTTTGTTAGTGGTTGGCAGAGTTGGGTTAATTATTGCATTCTTTCTTTCCTTTGGCTAGTAAAGGACTTCTGCAATTGCGTGGTAGGCTCTTGCAGGTATTGTGAGTTCTGGCCCCATTCTTGAGGGAGAGGGTTTGTGTACAGGTACATTGCACCCCTCCCCGACCTTATTGGCTAAGGGAGGCGTTCAATGTCGTCTGTAATTTGGTACGATTTTTAAGGTACACCTCTCCGACCTTATTGGCTAAGGGAGGTGCCCATAAAACAGTGTTGGTAACATTCTTGAGGGAGAGGGCTTGCATACAGGCACTGTGGAACTCTCCCCGACCTTGTTGGCTAAGGGAAACATACATGTCATCTGAGTTAGTATGGGATGGGTAAGTTAGGTATTTGCTTTGGGAGGAGTGATAGGGTGTGGTTAGTTAATGGTAGAATGGTTATTTATTATTTTGTGTGGGATTGCTAGTAATGGCTGGGTACGTTAGGTTTTTATTTTGGGGAGTGATAGGGTGTGGTTAGTTAACGGTAGAATGGTTATTTATTATTTTGTGTGGGATTGCCATTTCAACGGCCAAGTATGTTAGGCTCTTTGGCCTCGGGGAGATTGTTAGGTCTTTCTTTGATTGGGTTAGGTTAGGTGGGAATCGTTGGGTGTGGGCTGAGGAGAGGTTAGGTTAGATTAGGTTAGGTTGATTTGGTTAGGTTGGGTGGGAATCGTTGGGTGTGGGTTGAGGAGAGGTTAGGTTTAATTTGGGGGGAGTTGTTGGGTGTGGTTATAGGGAAGTTATTAATATAAGGGAGGTGGGAGGGGAGTGTTTGGTCTGTTTAGTATGGAGGGATTTCTGTCTCTGAATCTGCGTGGGAGTATGATGTTGTCGAAATAATCCTGCCATTGAGGGGAAGTAGTGAGGAGTGATTCTATTTGTTTGTCACCTAGTTGTCTCCAGTAGATGTTAAGTGGAGGGAGGGAGCTGAGTTCATGTAGATGACTATTTGGGGTGAAGGATGACCAGTGTGTGTTATGGATGAATCTTAGTGCTTTGTTTTGTATGACTTGAAGTTTCTTGGCGTATGATAGTGTTGCTAGCTGGAGTGTGTTAGATGCATAAGTCAATAGTGGGCGTATGAGGGCTTTGAATAGGTGTGTTTTGGTTTTGATTGATGCGGTTCTGAATCTGTATATATTCCCGAGTGTTTTGTTTGCGATCGAAGCCTTCGTTTTGGTGTGTAGTGTCATGGTGAGGGTGTCGTTGAATGTGACTCCTAGGATTGTGTTTGTTCGTTTGACAGTTATGGGTGAAGGGTAGGCGATGTAGGGGTTTAGGTAAATGTGACGTGGTTGGCGTCTTTTGGTGCCGAAGTAGGTGATTTGTGCTTTGTTCGGGTTGGTCTGTATTCGCCATCGGAGTTCCCATTGTGTAACTTGTTCGAGTTCCCTGTGTGCTTTGTCTGTTAGGTGATCAAGGCTAGTGATGTGTCTGACTAGTTGGGTTACATCATCGGCGTACTGTATTGTCAGAGAGTCGATGTGTAAGGGGTCGGGTAAGTCGTTTGTGTAAAGAATGTATAGTGTTGGGGACAGGACTGATCCTTGTGGGACTCCTGCTTGCAGTGTGAAGTGGTCAGAGTAGGCAGGTGTGAATTTTATCCTCATTTTTCTGTCTGTTAGGAAGTTACATAGTAATTGTTGTGATTTTTGAGGGAGGTTAAAATTTGTGCATATCTTGTACTTTAATCCATCGTGCCAAACTGTGTCGAAGGCTTTTTGTACGTCTTTTGTAATGAGTGCTATCTTGTATGCATCTTTGTTCATGTGGAGGTAGTTTGTGATTATATTGAGTGCGTCTTGAGTTGAGTGGTGTGCTCTGAAGCCGAACTGCTTGTAGGACAGTAGTTGTTCATCTTCAAGGTGGTATCTGAGGCGGGTGTTGTATAGTCTTTCAAAAGTTTTGCCTAAGACTTCTAGTATGCTGATCGGTCTGTAGTTTTGAGGATCTGTTGGGTTTTTGTTTGGTTTAGGTATCATGACGGCTGTGGCTGTCTTAAAGAGTTTTGGGAAGTATCCTGTAGCCAGTTGGGTGTTGTAGAGGTATGTAATGGCTGTGATTGTTTCTGGGGGCAGGTGCTTCAGGATTGCTTGACCAATATTGCTGTCACCTGGTGTTTTCTTTTTGGTTTTGTCCAGTGCTTGTGCGACTTCTGTTGGGGTGAAAGGAGCAGTGAGGGTGTGGTCCTGTGTGAGAGTGGAGGTATCTATTGTGTTGTCAGGAGTTGTTCTGTCGTGAAGTGTTTGCATGTGTGTGGTGATGTTGTTTATGTGGTTTAAGATGTACCTTTGTTGTGTGGGGGGGTGTGGGTGGAAAATGTGTTCCCAGTGTTGTTTTAGTGTTTGTGCTACGTCGGCTGGCTCATTGATTTTCCTACCATTTACTAGCAGGTGATCAAAGGGGGGTTTTGCAGTTCCTTTCAGCTTGGCGATCCTTTGCCAAAATTCTCGGGGGTTATGTGTTCTGTGTTCCTGGGCAGCCTCTACGAGTTTTGCCCAGTGAACCTCATGATCTTGACGGAGGCTATGGATGATGTGTGTTCTTAGTGTGGAGATGTCTGTGGTAAACTGGTGCTAGGTTAAGTTTGTTTAGTTCGAATCGTGTCCTGTAGCAGTGAAGTAGGCGTTGAGTTCTTATGGAGGGTGTGAAGGAGTATTTTTTCTTGAACCGGTGTTTAGGAATGTGGGTATCTGCTATGGCGGTGATAGTGTTGAAAAGGTGTGTCCAGGTTTCCTCAATCATCCTAGTGGGTTGGTGTTCGAGGTTGAGTGTGTATTGTTGTTCAGAGAGTGTGGTTTTGAAGGCATCCCAATCTGCGTGTTGATACTGGTATTGAGGTGAGGTTGTTGGGAGGAGGATGGGATTGTTGGAGAGGTGAAGAGTGATGGGAATGTGGTCTGAGCCTGATAGGGGGCCGGGAGTGATGTAGTGTTGGAATTGGAGGGCAGGGGTGTTGGTGATGACGATGTCTGGAGTGCCTTTGCCGTGAGCAGCGTAGAATGTGGGGAAGAAAGGGCCAATGTGGTGAAGGTTTTTGTGAGTGACCAAAGCGTGTAGTTGTTGGCCAAGGGGGTCGATGCGGTTGTGTTGGAATGCGGTGTGGTGTGCATTGAGGTCGGCCATTAGTATTACAGGTAGGTGTGAGTTGTTAAAGATGGAGTTTAGGTCTGTGAAGGGGATACGCGAGTTAGGTCTTGAGTATGTTGTGCAGATGATAATCTGTCCGTGTTGAGTGTAGATCTTGGCGGCCATGAAGTGTTTGAAAGCAAAGTTGGTGATGAATTCGTGTTTCATGGAGGATCTGATGAGGATTGCAACGCCCTCGAATAGTTCGTGGGGTGATTGTCTGCTTGTGTAGCCGAAGTGCTTGATTTTGGTGTTTGTGCATGTTGAGTTAAGGAGGAGGATGTCTGGGTTGTGTTCTTGTATGAGGAGAGAGATGGCGTGTCTGTTTGAGTGATATGCTCTACAGTTGTATTGCATAATGGTGATCATGTTGTATAATTTGTTACTTATATGAGATTGAAATTCTGGGGTGCAGGGATGAGGTCTAACTTGTCGAGTGACTGTGAGCGAGGTCTGAGTGAGGTGTATGTAGGTGAGGGATGGGCGGTTACGTGACTGTGTGTGTGTGGGGGAGTCGGGAGGATGAGTGGAGTGTGCTAGGTTCGTGTCGGGGTTGTTTCCTGTTTTCTTTGGGGTAGTGCCGAATAGATTTACTTTAATTATAGATTTAGTTGGATGTGTGTATTTTATAATTCTTTTGCAGTCAGGTGTGTAGGAAGAAAGGGGGGAGGTGTTCTTCCTCTTAGGTCTAGTGGTCTTGACCACCATTTCAGTGGGGGGATGGGCAGCCATTTTATTCTTGGGAGTCTGAGGTGTTAGGGGAAGATTGGGTTTGGTTCGGATTTTGGAGGTTCGGGAGTTCATCGTAGTCGTGTGGGAAAAGTCAGGTGTAGGCAAGGTCAAGGTGGAGGGGTCGGGAGGTTTTCGACTGATTACTCCGGGGGGTGAGGTAATAGTAGGTTGGTGAGATAAGTCAGGTGTGGGCATGGCAGAAGTGGAGGGGCGGAGGGAGATTGCAGTGGCTTCTCTGGGGGGAGGGGGTGGCATGCTGGTCCGGTCGGGGATGGGGGCAGTGGGGAAGATGAGGTCGGGACCGGTTCTGAAGGAATCAGGAATGTGTATGGTAGGGAGGCCGTTCTCCCTCAAACCATCAATTGCCAGTTTCAGAAAAAGAGACCTGTTTCCGTTGCTTAGGGTATGTGCCAGAAGTATGATGGTGGTGATTTTTGCATCCATGTCGGAGGAGGGTGGGGGGGCGGTCACGTTGTTGGTCCAGCAAGTGCGGGTGGGGAGGGCCGTGGCAGTAGGGAGTGAGTGGTGGGGAGGTGGAGGTGGTGCTGTGGGGGGTGCTGTAGGAGGTGAAGGTCGGCGGGGAGGGAGTGGTGTTGTGCTATTGTCGAGTCTGATTTTGCACTTGTTGCTGATAGCAGCGTGAGGGCCTTTACAGTTGCAGCATTTAGTTACCGTGGCAGTGCAGTTTCGGTATGAGTGGCCTTGATTGGCACACTTTGAGCAAGTTATTGTGTTACTGCAACGGTTGGTGTTGTGCCCGAATTGGTAGCAATTGAAACATTGGTGTACTTGTATGAAGTGTTGGAATTCAATGTCTCTTGAGGGGATGATATTGCTGCCGATTTTTATTCCGTATGATTTTAATTTGATGGCGTCAGTTTGAGTAGCCGTAGTGATTTTTAACATGGGGAGAGTTCCCATCCGGGCTGCATATGTCATTTGGGGGGTGTTTTGTGAGTTGAGGTCTGTCAATAGGTTAGGGTTGTCAAGGATCTGAGGGATGACTTTTCTACATATGAGGGTGCATTTTGCGCGGTATTCGGGTGAACTGAGGACCGTTAGGCCATTGTCCCTCAGTCTGTTGTTCATTGCTGGGGAGTGGAATAGGTCGGCATCTTCATCAGTTTGTACAAATATTTTGATAATGTCGTCATTGGTGAAGGAACGGATCTGAAATATACAGGTCAGCTGGAAAATAAGTGAGGCGAGGTCCATGCACGGTTGGATGGTACGGTCCACTTTAATTTTAATTGAAGGCATGTTAACTGTTTGAATTGGAGATTTATGGAGATCTCCCCTAACAGTCCCTAATTTCCTGCGCCCCTCACGTAGGGGAGGCCCTGCACTATCACAGGGGTCCCCAGGCGAATCGGCAGGCTGTGCTGACCCTCCACCCTTCACACAAACACGCACTAGCGAGGTGTGGGGACAGAGGGCGTTTCCAGACGAATACTCCCCTGTACGTCAGCTGACAGGGGAATAGGTCCTTTCACGGCACGGAAGAGAAGGATTAGAGTAGAAGAAAAAGGTCTGAAAACTCACTGCCGACTCTCTCTTCACACCAAGCCCCTCAGCAGCATTCGGGGTTCCTAAGGGAGGTCCGATACTGTAGGAGAGGCTCAATGTGTTGATCGAATCAACAGAATTGTCAGTTGGAGAATTGAAGTCAGGTGCTTTGGTTTTCCAAGGTACGTGGGAAGGTGGGATAGGTCCAATGACTAGCCAATCAGCTGTGTCTGTTCCTTCTCCGACTTCCACTTCGCTCTGTGACTGACTGCTACTGCTCCTGACTGCGACTGCTCCCGACTGCGACTGCTCCCGACTGCGACTGGCGACTCACGTCCGGACGAACTAAAACTAGAAAAATGCTAGTGACAGGGGGGGAAGGAGGTTCAGAGGAAGAATAAAGGGAGGATGGAAGTGAATTTTAGAAGGAGAGAACAGGTGCAGTGGCTAAACACCGCTTGCGTGAGGGGGTAGGCAAAATGCCCTGAGGGTGCAACAATCACAATCAGGACGAGGCAGAGGGAGGGCGGGAGCAGGTCCGGGCAAGCAAAGGGCCAACGCGGGTGCTCTGGTTGTCGTCTAGCTTAGGCAGTGTTGGCAAAGCGGAGGAAGAACCGCCCCGCCACGGCGGCGGTGCAAGCCGAGAAGCGCAGGTGGACGGACGCACAGGCCACACACGAACAAATTAACAGAGAAGGTGAAAACATGGAAATTTTGCTAGTCGTAGGGTTGTTTGGAGAAAGAAGAAGGTAAAGTCTTTGAGCTATGTCAAAGAGGAACAGAGCGAGTTGGAGGAAGGGTTTTGAATCTTTGAGCTTGAAATGTCAAAGTATTCATAGTAAGGAAGGATGAGCGTATCGTAGGAGAGTTTTTAGTAATAGCAGCAGACAGATTTGAGCTTTTTTGTCAAATTATGAACGGAGACGAGAATGAGATATAGGTTGAGTGGTTTCAGTCTAGAGTTAGGTCAATTTTATTAAGAATTGGATGTCACAGACGTTGGGTATGTTTGATTAGGTTCTGAGAGTTGTGGGTCTTTTAGCTATGTCAGAGAGAAATGGAGAGAGTTGGAGGAAGAGTTTAGAATCTTTGAGTTTGAAATGTCAAAGTATTCGTAGTGAGGAAGGATGAGTGTATCGTAGGAGAGTTGTTTAGTAATGGCAGGAGGCAGATTTGAGCTATGTCAAATTGTGAACGGAGATGAGAGTGAGATATAGGTTGTTAGGTTTCAGTCTTGAGTTAGGTCGATTTTGGTAAGGTGGCTTTGTCTGGCGGGGGGGGGATGTTGTGTTTGGAGATTGGTTGAGGGAGGGGGGGAGTTTGTGTTTGGGGATTGATGGGGGTGGCGGTTGTATGTTAATTTAAGGTGAATTAAAATTGCTTAAGGGGGGTTGTTGTGTGAGTGTGTATGTGTTTGCATGTAAATGTAAGGGGAGAGAGGGAGGGTTAGGATAATGTTATAAGGTCAGGTATGGTTCGGTTGTCGGGAGGAGGGGGGAGGAGAGGAGAGGAGAAGGGAGGCGAAAGGGGGAAAGGGGGGCTTTGGAGGTTCTTGGGTTAATTTATGGTATGGTAGGATTTCTTAGGAATGATATGTTTTGTGTTGCTAATGAATAGTTGTATTGCGTCATATGTTTTTATTTATTTATTTATTTATTTTATTTATTTATTTATTTATTTTTATTAGGAGGGTCAAAGGGGCTTGTTAGAAAGGTCGGGTATATTAAGTTTTTATTTTGGGAGGATTGTAGGTATCGATTTCTAAGAGGGGTTGTGAGTAAGGTTGGGTGGGTTAAGTTTTTCTTTTGGGAGGATTGTAGGTTTTGTTAGTGGTTGGCAGAGTTGGGTTAATTATTGCATTCTCTCTTTCTTGCAGGTATTGTGAGTTCTGGCCCCATTCTTGAGGGAGAGGGTTTGTGTACAGGTACATTGCACCCCTCCCCGACCTTATTGGCTAAGAGAGGCGTTCAATGTCGTCTGCAATTTGGTACCGTTTTTATTAGGTACACCTCTCCGACCTTATTGGCTAAGGGAGGTGCCCATAAAACAGTGTAGGTAACATTCTTGAGGGAGAGGGCTTGCGTACAGGCACTGTGGAACTCTCCCCGACCTTATTGGCTAAGGGAAACGTACATGTCATCCGAGTTAGTATGGGATGGGTAAGTTAGGTATTTGTTTTGGGAGGAGTGATAGGGTGTGGTTAGTTAATGGTAGAATGGTTATTTTATTTTTGTGGATTGCTAGTAACGGCTGGGTATGTTAGGTTTTTATTTTGGGAGGAGTGATAGGGTGTGGTTAGTTAACGGTAGAATGGTTATTTTTTTTCTTTTTTATTATTTTGTGTGGGATTGCTAGTAACGGCTGGGTATGTTAGGTTTTTATTTTGGGGGGATTGTTAGGTCTTTTCTTTTTTTGTTTGGGGGGGAGTGTTAGTGCAGGTTGAGTGGGTTAGTTTTATTTTTTTTTTTTTTTTGAGTGGTCTTGAGTTTGAGTTGGTGGCGTGGGGTTTGGAGTGAGGGGGGAGGAGGGAATCGTTGGGTGAGGGTTAAGGAGAGGTTAGGTTTAATTTGGGGGGGAATTTTTTTTTTTTTGGGTGTGGTTATAGGGAAGTTATTAATACAAGGGAGGTGGGAGGGGAGTGTTTGGTCTGTTTAGTATGGAGGGATTTCTGTCTCTGAATCTGCGTGGGAGTATGATGTTGTCGAAATAATCCTGCCATTGAGGGTAAGTAGTGAGGAGTGATTCTATTTGTTTGTCACCTAGTTGTCTCCAGTAGATGTTAAGTGGGGGGAGGGAGCTGAGTTCATGTAGATGACTATTTCGGGTGAAGGATGACCAGTGTGTGTTATGGATGAATCTTAGTGCTTTGTTTTTATGACTTGAAGTTTCTTGGCGCTTGATGGTGGTGCTAGCTGGAGTGTGTTAGGTGCATAAGTCAATAGTGGGCGTATGAGGGCTTTGAATAGGTGTGTTTTGGTTTTGATTGATGCGGTTCTGAATCTGTATATATTCCCGAGTGTTTTGTTTGCGATCAAAGCCTTCATATTGGTGTGTAGTGTCATGGTGAGGGTGTCGTTGAATGTGACTCCTAGGATTGTGTTTGTTCGTTTGATAGTTATAGGAGAAGGGTAGGCGATGTAGGGGTTTAGGTAAATGTGACGTGGTTGTCGTCTTTTGGTGCCGAAGTAGGTGATTTGTGCTTTGTTCGGGTTGGTTTGTATTCGCCATCGGAGTTCCCATTGTGTAACTTGTTCGAGTTCCCTGTGTGCTTTGTCTGTTAGGTGATCAAGAGTTCTGTGTCTGACTAGTTGGGTTACATCGTCGGCGTATTGTATTGTCAGAGAGTCGATGTGTAAGGGGTCGGGTAAGTCGTTTGTGTAAAGAATGTATAGTGTTGGGGACAGGACTGATCCTTGTGGGACTCCTGCATGCAGTGTGAAGTGGTCAGAGTAGGCAGGTGTGAATTTTATCCTCATTTTTCTGTCTGTTAGGAAGTTACATAGTAATTGTTGTGATTTATGAGGGAGGTTAAAATTGTTGCATATCTTATACTTTAGTCCATCGTGCCAAACTGTGTCGAAGGCTTTTTGTACGTCTTTTGTAATGAGTGCTATCTTGTATGCACCTTTGTTCATGTGGAGGTAGTTTGTCATTATGTTGAGTGCGTCTTGGGTTGAGTGGTGTGCTCTGAAGCCGAACTGCTTGTAGGACAGTAGTTGTTCATCTTCAAGGTGGTATCTGAGGCGGGTGTTGTATAAACTTTCAAAAGTTTTGCCTAAGACTTCTAGTATGCTGATCGGTCTGTAGTTTTGTGGATCTGTTGGGTTTTTGTTTGGTTTGGGTATCATGATGGCTGTGGCTGTCTTAAAGAGTTTTGGGAAGTATCCTGTAGCCAGTTGGGTGTTGTAGAGGTAAGTGATGGCTGTGACAGTTTCTGGGGGCAGGTGCTTCAGGATTGCTTGACCAATATTGCTGTCACCTGGTGTTTTCTTTTTTATTTTGTCTAGTGCTTGTTTGACTTCTGTAGGGGTGAAAGGAGCAGTGAGGGTGTGGTCCTGTGTGAGAGTGGAGGTATCTATTGTGTTGTCAGGAGTTGTTCTGTCGTGAAGTGTTTGCATGTGTGTGGTGATGTTGTTTATGTGGTTTAAGATGTACCTTTGTTGTGTGGGGGGGTGTGGGTGGAAAATGTGTTCCCAGTGTTGTTTTAGTGTTTGTGCTACGTCGGCTGGCTCATTGATTTTTCTACCATTTACTAGCAGGTGATCAAAGGGGGATTTTGCTGTTCCTCTCAGCTTGGCGATTCTTTGCCAAAATTCTCGGGGGTTATGTGTTCTGTGTTTCTGGGCAGCCTCTACGAGTTTTGCCCAGTGAACGTTGTGGTCTTGAAGGAGGCTGTGGATGATGTGTGTTCTTAGTGTGGTGATGTCTGTGAAAACTGGTGCTAGGTTAAGTTTGTTTAGTTCGAATCGTGTCCTGTAGCAGTGAAGTAGGCGTTGAGTTCTTATGGAGGGTGTGAAGGAGTATTTTTTCTTGAACCGGTGTTTAGGAATGTGGGTATCTGCTGTGGTGGTGATAGTGTTGAAAAGGTGTGTCCAGGTTTCCTCAATCATCCTAGTGGGTTGGTGTTCGAGGTTGAGCGTGTATTGTTGTTCAGAGAGTGTGGTTTTGAAGGCATCCCAATCTGCGTGTTGATACTGGTATTGAGGTGTGGTTGTTGGGAGGAGGATGGGATTGTTGGAGAGGTGAAGAGTGATGGGAATGTGGTCTGAGCCTGATAGGGGGCCGGGAGTGATGTAGTGTTGGAATTGGAGGGCAGGGGTGTTGGTGATGACGATGTCTGGAGTGCCTTTGCCGTGAGCAGCGTAGAATGTGGGGAAGAAAGGGCCAATGTGGTGAAGGTTTTTGTGAGTGACCAAAGCGTGTAGTTGTTGGCCAAGGGGGTCGATGCGGTTGTGTTGGAATGCGGTGTGGTGTGCATTGAGGTCGGCCATTAGTATTACAGGTAGGTGTGAGTTGCTAAAGATGGAGTTTAGGTCTGTGAAGGGGATACGCGAGTTAGGTCTTGAGTATGTTGTGCAGATGATAATCTGTCCGTGTTGAGTGTAGATCTTGGCGGCCATGAAGTGTTTGAAAGCAAAGTTGGTGATGAATTCGTGTTTCATGGAGGATCTGATGAGGATTGCAACGCCCTCGAATAGTTCGTGGGGTGATTGTCTGCTTGTGTAGCCGAAGTGCTTGATTTTGGTGTTTGTGCATGTTGAGTTGAGGAGGAGGATGTCTGGGTTGTGTTCTTGTATGAGGAGAGAGATGGCGTGTCTGTTTGAGTGATATGCTCTACAGTTGTATTGCATAATGGTGATCATGTTGTATAATTTGTTACTTATATGAGATTGAAATTCTGGGGTGCAGGGATGAGGTCTAAATTGTCGAGTGACTGTGAGCGTGGTGGTATGAGTGTTGTGTATGCAAGTGAGGGAAGGGCAGTTGCGTGACTGTGTGTGGGGGAGTCGGGAGGTTGGGGGGAGTGTGCTAGGTTCGTGTCGGGGTTGATTTCTGTTTCCTTTGGGGTAGTGCCGTATAGATTTACTTTGATTATTGATTTGGTTGGATGAGTGTATTGTATAATTCTTTTGCTGTCAGGTGTATAGGGAGAAAGGGGGGAGGTGTTCTTCCTCTTTGGTCTAGGGGTCTTGACCACTAGTTCTGTGGGGGGAAGGGCTGCCATTTTATTCTTGGGAGTCTGGGGTGTTAGGGGAGGATTGGGTTTGGTTTGGGTGTTCGTGGTCCGGGAGTTCAATGTAGTCAAGTGGGAGAAGTCGGGTGTAGGCAAGGTCGAGGTGGAGGGGCCGGTATGTTTTGGACTGATTACTTTGGGGGGTGAGGTAATGGTAGAATGGTGAGATAAGTCAGGTGTAGGCATGGCAGAAGTGGAGGGGAGGAGGGAGACAGTGGATTCTCTGGGGGGTGGGGGGGGCATGTTGGTACGGTCGGAGATGGGGGCAGTGGGGAAGATGAGGTCGGGACCGGTTCTGAAGGAGTCAGGAATGTTTATGGTAGGGAGGCCGTTAGCCTTCAAACCCTCAATTGCCAGTTTTAGAAAAAGTGATCTGTTACCGTTGCTTAGGGTATGTGCCAGAAGTATGATGGTGGTGATTTTTGCGTCAGTGTCGGGGGAGGGGAGGGGGGCGGTCAGGTTGTTGGTCCAGCAAGTGCGGGTGGGGAGAGTCATGGGAGTAGGGAGTGAGTGGTGGGGAGGAGGAGGTGGTGCTGTGGGAGGTGCAGTGGGAGGTGAGGGTCGGCGGGGAGGGAGTGGTGTTGTGCTGTTATCGAGTCTGATTTGGCACTTGTTGCTGACGGCAGAGTGTGGGCCTTTACAATTGCAGCATTTAGTTACAGTGGCAGTGCAGTTTCTGTAGGAGTGGCCTTGATTGGCACATTTTGAACAGGTTAGTGAGTTACTGCAACGGTTGGTGGTATGTCCAAATTGGTAGCAGTTGTAGCATTGGTGAACTGGGATGTAGTGTTGGAATTCAATGTTATGTGAGGGGATGATGTTATTGCCGAATTTTATTCCGTTGGATTTCAATTTGATGGCGTCAGTTTGTGTAGCTGTAGTGATTTTTAACATGGGGAGAGTTCCCATCCGGGCTGCATATGTCATTTGGGAGGTGTTGTGTGTGTTGAGTTCTGTCAATAGGTTAGGATTGTCAAGGATATGAGGGATGACTTTTCTACATATGAGGGTGCATTTTGCGCGGTATTCGGGTGAGCTGAGGACCGTTAAGCCATTGTCTTTTAGTTTTTTGTTCAATGCTGGGGAGTGGAATAGGTCGGCGTCTTCGTCATTCTGTACAAATATTTTGATAATGTCGTCATTGGTGAAGGAACGTATTTGGAAGATCAAAGTCAGCTGAAAAATGAGTGAAGCGAGGTCTGTGCACGGTTGGATGGTACGGTCCACTTTAATTTTAATAGATGGCATGTTTTCAAATTTGGAGATTTATGGAGATCTCCCCTAACAATTGTCCCTAATTTCCTGCGCCCCTCACGTAGGGGAGGCCCTGCACTATCACAGAGGTCCCCAGGCGAATCGGCAGGCTGTGCTGACCCCCCGCCCTTCACACAAACACGCACTAGCGAGGTGTGGGGACAGAGGGCGTTTCCAGACGAATACTCCCCTGTACGTCAGCTGAAAGGGGAATAGGTCCTTTCACGGCACGGAAGAGAAGGATTAGAGTAGAAGAAAAAGGTCTGAAAACTCACTGCCGACTCTCTCTTCACACCAAGCCCCTCAGCAGCATTCGGGGTTCCTAAGGGAGGTCCGATACTGTAGGAGAGGCTCAATGTGTTGATTGAATCAACAGAATTGTCAGTAGGAAAATGGCGGTTAGGAGCTTGGGTTTTCCAGGGTACGTGGGAAGGTGGGATAGGTCCAATGTCTAGCCAATCAGCTGTGACTGTTCCTTCTCCGGCTTCCACTTCGCTCTGAGTGTCTGCCAGCTACGCCGAGAGACTAGGTCTATGCAGAGGACGTAGGGGTACGATCGCCGACCTAGTCTCGACCATCAACCTCCAGTTCAGGATCAGAGCGTTTCACACCTTACGCTTGAGCCGCTGTGATTGGTCCTCTGCCACGCCAAGACCCCAAATCCGGGCTGTTTTACCTTGTTCTTCCTTCTTTTTTCGCTCTGGCCTGGGGACCTGCACCCTAGAGGTGTATTCGTCCTTGGGTCCCCCCTGTAACTGTTCACCTCCACTGTAGGGGTTTGTGAACACGAAAGGGGGTAGGAGCAGAACCCACCTCTCCGCCGAGCCTTCCTGGGAAACCGTGATCGTGCGTGTTCCACCTAGGAAGGGGGTCGCAAATCCTTAATCCTCCACCCCTCCCCCGAATAGGTACACATCAAGTTCACGCCTATAAGTGAACATTCAGTAACACTAGGGAAATAGGATCCCCTGACGGGGCTTTCGGGACAGTGTTGCGGGAACCACTCTACGACCACTCGACCAACAAGTGGCGGTGGGGAGTGTTGTAATTCTTGTAACAAACTCTGTCCTGGAATAGGTAGGTCTCAAGTCTGAAATCACGCAAGGGTGGCATGTCCACCACACACCCTCTAGAATGAGGGCACACCGGATACGGATACGCTCCCATGAAGGGGGCGTGACTGACGGAAGAAAAATGAATTAGCAAGACTCCTTACTACAACACTACTGATCAAAATTTCCAACCTTATCACGACCAAGGACTCCTTCATCGCCCTGTGCCTGACTGAGAATGATGTTGACCAACTCCTATCGAACGACAGCACAAAGAAACTGAAGTCCGCGAAATTCGAAGTTGCAATCCCTCCTCAACTCCGAGCGAGGAAGTCAATCGTGATCAAAAGATTAGATAAAGCAATCACTGAAGAATCTAGCGAACAGGAATTGGCATCTGATATAGAAGACAAAAATGAATGGGCCAAGGTGGAGGAAGTTGTCAAGCTGCCCAGACTGCCATCCATGCTGAAAATACGGTTCACTGAAATAGCCATGGCCCAAAAAGCAATCCAGGAGGGACTGTGTCTCTCCTACTACCACGTCAGCAGCAGCCAGGTGGAGCAGGAGGAATTCTTCCCCATAACTCCATGCTGGAATTGCTACCAATATTCACACATGGCAACAGACTGCCCTAACAAGGACACCAAGCACTGCTCAGAATGCGGGAATAAGGGGCACACCTTCAGAGAGTGCAAAAATAAAGATAACCCCAAATGCCTAAACTGCGAAGGAGATCACAGAACACTGGCTACTCGCTGCCCCATACGAAAAGCGATAGTCAATCAAAAGAAGGAGAAGGAGAGGGAGAAGACACAGGAACAGCAAAACAAGACACACATTACCCCCCGCAAACCAACCTATTGTGCTTCAGCTTGGAAATAATCTTTCCGTAAAAATAATGACCTCCATAATCCACGCCCACATCATGAATATAGCCAGACCTGGAACTTTCGCCAAGGCAGCAAGGGACATGTTCGCCGCCAACAACCTGCCAGATATGGAATTCCCAAATGATGTGCCTTCTTCTGAAATCTTCAACTTCATTTACAAATCAGAGAGCACTGAAATTCAAATACCAACAACTCACGAACCATCAACTCACGAACCATCAACTCACGAACCATCAACACAAGAACAGACTACCTCAGGCATACAACCCGAGCCAGCAAGCGAGGAAGAATCAATGGAAGACTCAAGCGAAGATGAAACCACCACAATAACAGAACAAGCCGCCAGAGTCATCCCCCCAAAAAAGTACCAAGCAGGAACTAAGGCACCACCTGCTACGGAGAACAAAGACCTAGGGCATGAAACTGGTATCCGATTCTACTCCACTACAGCTCCTCCCATAGTCTCAACAGAGAGACTATTGGCAGAAATAAGGCAAGGTAAGATCAAATACACATACTCAGACAAAAACCTAGATGACACACATATTGAAATACTAATCAAGAAGGGAAGAATCCTCACAAGACACAACAGAATAGAAAGAGTTGACCAGTCAACGTATAAAAAGATCCGCTTGGGCCTGGACAGGAGGCTGTCAGGGGAGCACCGGTCAGCAAAAATGGCGCAAACCAGCTCTAGACACCAGCCTTCATAATAAATAAGCTAAAAATAATCCAACATAATGTTTTAGCATGGATCCCACAAAGAGCAAGCGAATTGTACAACACATACCGTAACATAGACCCAGATATTATTCTCATCAATTCGCATGGTAAGAAAAACTCAGAAAAAATAAAACTATTTAACTACACAGTATACCAAAAAAAACAACCAAGACACACCACATGATGGAATAGCCATAGCCATCAAACGAAACATACAACACAAGATACACGACTCATTTCAAGAAAACTTTCTGGCGATCGAAATTAACTGCCCAACAGGACCTATTATAATCGGCACCTGTTACCTCCCTCCGAGAAGACCCATATTCCCACTAGCAGACATGCTCAAACTCCTGAGAAGAAACATACCAGCATATTTCTTGGGTGATTTAAATGCTCGACATCGCGTCTTGGGACACCAGGACAACAACGCCGTGGGCAAGATTTTAAACACATTACTGAGTCACGGCAACGCAATACACCTCGGCCCGGAATTCCCCACATACATCAGAGCAGGTCAAATCGGACATCCAGACATAGTACTAACAAACCAGCATCACCATCTTAACCTGCAAATGGAACCCGGCCCAATAACCACCAGTGACCATCTCCCTATCGTAGCCACACTCTCCACGTCGCCAATACAGATCCCTGCCAGGACGAGATACAGCTACAGCCGATCCAACTGGGAGGAATTCCAAAAGGAGCTAAGCAACCACCAAATTACCCGGCTAAACAACAAACACACCTCCCAAATAGACAACACACTGGAGACATGGTACGGAAACGTGATCCAAGCAATGGAACACCACATACCCACGACCACTCACCGCACATTACCACACCCCCAATACTCACATCAATCAAGAATTTTACAGACACAGTTTAGTAACTTATTCAAATTAATCCTAGAACAAGGATGGACGCCAGAATACAGAATACAATATTACACCATACACGAACAACTAAGAGACATGTCCAAAGAAGCATACGTGAATAACTGGGAGAAATTGATAACAGACACAGAAGCAACTTACCACAACCCGAAAAAATTCTGGCGAAAAATTAAAAACCTAATGGGAATCTCAAGCAACGAGTCAAACTACATTTTAAATAGCAACCAAATCAAATTAACTGAACCCAAAGAACAAGAACCTGAATTCAGAAAATACTGGAGCAAAATTTTTCAAATAAGCCAAGAAGACAACCTGAACTTCTGTATGAAAACCGAGCAACAAGTAACCAATCACATGACACACACAACCCACATCTGGCAACCAAGTCCCAGCATAGACACAAACGCTTTGGACGATCTTTCCACACTGGTTCAACCAATCACCGCAGAGGATATTCAGAAAACAATAATCAGTTTCAAGAATAAGGCCCCGGGCATCAGTAAAATTAACAAACCCATACTCCAGCATCTACCAATCAACATGATACACCAACTCAGAAACATTTTTAATGCAGCACTTGCCTCTGGCTACTTCCCAAGAAAATTTAAAACAGCAAGCATCAGACTTATATCAAAACCAGGCAAATCCCCAATCCAAGTAGCAAATTACAGACCAATCTCTCTCCTAGAAATACCGGGAAAAATCCTAGAAAAAATAATTAACCGCCGACTGAGAACACACCTCGAATTTGAGGAGAAATACAACCCCAGACAGCATGGATTTAGAAAACATAGAGGAACCCATACAGCCTTAGCCCTAATTTACGAAAACATAGCAAACGCGATGCACAACAACGAGCAATGTAACGTAGTACTAAGAGACGTAGCTAAAGCATTCGACAAGGTCTGGCACCTAGGACTCAAATACAAAATTACCACCCAAGAACTTCCCAACAACTTTACTTCCTTTCTTTGCAACTTCCTCGACAATAGAGAGGCCAAAATTATCATAGGTAACCACACAGGCCCAAGCTTCAAATTATACAGCGGAGTACCACAGGGAAGTAACCTCTCGCCAACACTCTACACAATATATACGGCGGACATGCCACCTCCTGTACACGGAGAATACGTAGCTTATGCTGATGACGTCACACAAATCATCCGACATCCAGGCAAGGGCAAACAGATGATGGCAAGGATAACAACCCACGCCATCGAACAAATCAACGAATATGAAAAAAAATGGAAAATTCAAACCAATACACAGAAACTTATGATAATACATATTGCCAGAAAAAACCCTACACCAATCACAGTCAACAACGTACCTATACAATACTCCAACGAAGGTAAAATTCTGGGACTCACAATAACAAGAACAGGCATAGCAAAACACGTAAAACAACGCAAACAGACTGCCCAATCACAACTCACGAAACTAAGACGATTCAGCAAAATGGACACCAAAATTCAACTACACCTATACAAAGCACTTATCCGCCCACACCTAGAATATCCACCAATACCACTCAACACGATCAGCAAATCCAGTCAACTTAAACTTCAAGCAGTACAAAACAAAGCTATCCGTAGAGCATCAAAGCAACTTCCGCCATACACCACCAAAATACAAGAACTTCACGAATTATTCAATATCGAACCACTGAACATACGTACACACAGCCAAGCACAGAGAGTATGGACCAAACTTGAAGAGATGGAGGACCCATTATTCTCCAAGTTAAAAGAAGAAGGAACAACTAAAACACACAGCTGGTGGCCTAAGAGCCTCCATGCTGACATTGCAGAACAAGAACCACTCTACACAAAGAGGTAAACAAATAACACTACCACCGGACAAATAAAAATTAACACCCATTACAATAATGAATATCTAGCTAGCTTAACTCCTCCCCCCTCCCTCCTCAACCTCCCTCCCTGAGCGGACGGGCTTGTGCTGCACGCGGCCACCACCCAATCATTTCAACTCGTCTCCGCTAGGTGGACAGCCCACCTGCTATCTTCCCCTCCCACTCTTCTTCCCGTTTCCACGCTTTACTTCTCTCTCTCTCTCCTCTCCTTTCCCAGTGCAAAGTCATTTGCCACTTTACTTCATTATCATCATCATCATCACCGGGAGAGAGGAGAGATTCGCCAGCCAGCCTTTGCCGTGAACGGACCTCTCTTCTGACCCTTCACTGCTAAGCAGCCAGCCTTCTTTCTACTGTTGACGACCTGACTACAACTCGACCTCTCTGTCTACCACTGGCCTTCCCAGAAATCTTTTTTGGGGCAACGCCCCTTGGGGGCCTCCGCCTTTGGAAACGACCACGACTGTCACCGGACTACCTCACGAGCGTTCAGGACTATCAACTCTAGTTAGCCCTCCCCACGGGTAGAGTGAGTGACCCACACTCCTGCTGGAGGGCAGCTATTGATTGGCAGTACTGGTTTGAGGTCTTTCTCTCTTGCTGAAATCCTTCCTTACTTACCCTGGCCGAGGCACCTGCTTATATTTAAGTATTCGTGCTAGAGCCCCTCCAGTGGAGCACACCTCACAGTAGGTGGGATTGTGTGTGTCCGTTGGAGGTCGGGGGAACACAGGCCAATCCGGCAGTGGAAAAACAGTGATAGTGCAGTTACAACACTGTCCGGGGGTCGCCTATAGGCACACTAAGAAGGGTCTTCAATAACCTTCTTTATCACCCACAATTATATGCTAGGAAGACACAAACAAATAAACCATGGCTACCAAGGTTAGA
>NW_024737889.1:0-10456 GCF_018991925.1 Homarus americanus | reverse complement strand
TATACAACAACACTCCATAGATGTAATCCATCATACAATCTCTATGAGAATGTTACTTCATCTTACCACAGAGCTATACAACAACACCTCATAGATGTAATCCTTCATACAAGCTCTGTGAAAATGATACTTCATCTTACCACAGAGTTATACAACAACACTCCAAAGATGTAATCATTCATATAAGCTCAGTGAGAATGTTACTTCATCTTACCACAGAGTTATACAACAACACTCCATAGATGTAATCCTTCATACAAGGTCTGTGAGAATGTTACTTCATCGAACCACAGAGTTATACAAAAACACTTCATAGAAGTAATCCTTCATAAAAGCTCTGTGAGAATTTTAATTCATCATACCATAGAGTTATACAACAACACCCCACAGATGTAATCCTTCATACAAGCTCTGTGAGAATGTTACTTCATCTTATCACACAGTTTACAACAACACTCCATAGATGTAATCCTTCATACAAGCTCTGTGAGAATGTTACTTAATCTTACCACAGAGTTATACAACAACACTCCATAGATGTAATCCTTCATACAAACTCTGTGAGAAAGTTGATTCATCTTACCACAGAGTTAACAACAACACTCCATAGATGCAACCCATCATACAATCTCTGTGGGAATGTTACTTCATCTTATCACACAGTTAACAACAACAGTCCATAGATGTAATCCTTCATACAAGCTCTCTGAGAATGTTCCTTCATCTTACCACAGAGTTATACAACAACACTCCATAGAAGTAATCCTTCATACAAGCTCTGTGAGAATGTTAATTCATCTTACCACAGAGTTATACAACAACACCCAATAGAAGTAATCCTTCATACAAGCTATGTGAGAATGTTGGTTCATCTTACCACAAAGTTAGACAACAACACTCCATAGATGTAATCCTTCATACAAGCTTTGTGAAAATGTTACTTCATCTTACCACAGAGTTATACAACAACACCCCATAGATGTAATCTTTCATACAAGTTCTGTGAGAATGTTACTTCATCTTACCAGTGAGCTATACAGCAACACCTCATAGATGTAATCCTTCATACAAGCTCTGAGAGAATGATACTTCATCTTACCACAGAGTTATACAACAACACTCCATAGATGTAATCCTTCATATAAGCTCTGTGAGAATGTTACTTCATCTTACCACAGAGTTATACAACAACACTCCATAGATGTAATCCTTCATACAAGCTCTGTGAGAATGTTACTTCATCTCATCACAGAGTTAACAACAACACTCCATAGATGTAATCCTTCATACAAGCTCTGTGAGAATGTTACTTCATCTTACCACAGAGTTATACAACAACATCCCACAGATGTAATACTTCATACAAGCTCTGTGAGAATGTTACTTCATCTTATCACACAGTTTACAACAACACTTCATAGATGTAATCCTTCATACAAGCTCTGTGAGAATGTTACTTTATCTTACCACAGAGTTATACAACAACACTCCATAGATGTAATCCTTCATATAAGCTCTGTGAGAATGTTACTTCATCTTATCACAGAGTTATACAACAACACCTCATAGACGTATTCCTTCATACAAGCTCTGTGAGAACGTTACTTCATCTTATCACAGAGTTAACAACAACACTCCATAGATGTAATCCTTCGTACAAGCTCTGTGAGAAAGTTACTTCATATTATCACACAGTTAACAACAACACTCCATAGATGTAATCCTTCATACAAGCTCTGTGAGAATGTTACTTCATCTTACCAAAGAGTTAACAACAACACTCCATAGATGAAATCTTTCATACACGCTCTGTGAGAATATTACTTCATCTTACCACAGAATTATACAACAACACCTCATAGATGTAATCCTTCATACAAGCTCTGTGAGAATGTTACTTCATCGTACCACAGAGTTATACAACAACACCCCATAGATGTAATCCTTCATACAATCTCTGTGAGAATGTTACTTCATCTTATCACAGAGTTAACAACAACACTCCATACATGTAATCCTTCATACAAGCTCTGTGAGAATGTTACTTCATCTTATCACAGAGTTATCAACAACACTCCATAGATGTAATCCTTCATACAAGCTCTGTGAGAAAGTTAGTTCATATTTTCACACAGTTAACAACAACACTCCATAGATGTAATCCTTCATACAAGCTCTGTGAGAATGTTAATTCATCTTACCAAAGACTTAACAAAAACACTCCATTGATGTAATCCGTCATACAAGCTCTGTGAAAATGTTTCTTCATCTTACCACAGAGTTATACAACAACACTCCATAATATATAATCCTTCATACAAGCTCTGTGAGAATGTTGCTTCATCTTACCACAGAATTATACAACAACACCTCATAGACGTAATACTTCATACAAGCTCTGTGAGAATGTTTCTTCATCTTACAACAGAGTTATACAACAACACTAAGTAGATGTAATCCGTCATACAAGCTATGTGAGAATGTTACTTCATCTTACCACAGAGTTATACAACAACACACTATAGATGTAATCTTTCATACAAGCTCCGTGAGAATGTTACTTTATCTTACCACAAAGTTATACAACAACACTCCATAGATGCAATCCATCATACAATCTCTATGAGAATGTTACTTCATCTTACCACAGAGCTATACAACAACACCTCATAGATGTAATCCTTCATACAAGCTCTGTGAGAATGCTACTTCATCTTATTACAGAGTTATACAACAACACCTCATAGACGTAATCCTTCATACAAGCTCCGTGAGAACGTTACTTCATCTTACCAAAGAGTTAACAACAACACTCCATAGATGTAATCCTTCATACAAGCTCTGTGAGAATGTTACTTCATCTTACCAAAGATTTAACAACAACACTCCATAGATGTAATCTTTTATACAAGCTCTGTGTCAATGTTACTTCATCTTACCGCAGAGTTAACAACAACACTCCATAGATGTAAACCTTCGTACAAGCTCTGTGAGAAAGCTACTTCATATTATCACACAGTTAAAAACAACCCTACTTAGATGTAATCCTTCATACAAGCTCTGTGAGAATGTTACTTCATCTTACCAAAGAGTTAACAACAACACTCCATAGATGAAATCTTTCATACACGCTGTGTGAGAATGTTACTTCATCTTACCACAGAATTATACAACAACACCTCATAGATGTAATCCTTCATACAAGCTCTGTGAGAATGTTACTTCATCGTACCACAGAGTTATACAACAACACCCCATAGATGTAATCCTTCATACAAGCTCTGTGAGAATGTTACTTCATCTTATCACAGAGTTAACAACAACACTCCATACATGTAATCCTTCATGCGAGCTCTGTGAGAATGTTTCTTCATCTTATCACAGAGTTAACAACAACACTCCATAGATGTAATCCTTCATACAAGCTCTGTGAGAAAGTTAGTTCATATTATCACACAGTTAACAACAACACTCCATAGATGTAATCCGCCATACATGCTCTGTGAAAATGTTTCTTCATCTTACCACAGAATTATACAACAACACCTCATAGACGTAATCCTTCATACAAGCTCTGTGAGAATGTTATTTCATCTTACAACAGAGTTATACAACAACAATAAATAGATGTAATCCATCATACATGTTCCGTGAGAATGTTACTTCATCTTACCACAAAGTTATACAACAACACTCCATAGATGTAATCCTACATATAAGCTCTGTGAGAATGTTACTTCATCTTACCACAGAGCTATACAACACCTCATAGATGTAATCCTTCATACAAGCTCTGTGAGAATGATACTTCATCTTACCACAGAGTTATACAACAACACTCCAAAGATGTAATCCTTCATGCAAGCTCTGTGAGAATGTTACTTTATCTTACCACAGAGTTATTCAACAACACTCCATAGATGTAGTCCTTCATATAAGCTCTGTGAGAATGTTACTTGATCTTACCACAGAGTTATACAACAACACTCCATAGATGTAATCCTTCATACAAGCTCTGTGAGAAAGTTGCTTCATCATACCACAGAATTATACAACAACACCTCATAGATGTAATCCTTCATACAAGCTCTGTGAGACTGTTACTTCATCGTACCACAGAGTTATACAAAAGCACATCATAGATGTAATCCTTCATACAAGCTCTGTGAGACTACTACTTCATCTTATCACAGAGTTATACAACAACACCTCATAGACGTAATCCTTCATACAAGCTCTGTGAGAACGTTACTTCATCTTACCAAAGAGTTAACAACAACACTCCATAGATGTAATCCTTCATACAAGCTCTGTGAGAATGTTACTTCATCATACCAAAGAGTTAACAACAACACTCCATAGATGTAATCTTTTATACAAGCTCTGTGTCAATGTTACTTCATCTTACCACAGAGTTAACAACAACACTCCATAGATGTAAACCTTCGTACAAGCTCTGTGAGAAAGTTACTTCATATTATCACACAGTTAAAAACAACACTCCTTAGATGTAATCCTTCATACAAGCTCTAAAGAGAATGTGTTATCTATCTTATCACAGAGTTAACAACAACACTCCATAGATGTAATCCTTCGTACAAGCTCTGTGAGAAAGTTACTTCATATTATCACACAGTTAACAACAACACTCCATAGATGTAATCCTTCATACAAGCTCTGTGAGAATGTTACTTCATCTTACCAAAGAGTTAACAACAACACTCCATAGATGAAATCTTTCATACACGCTCTGTGAGAATGTTACTTCATCTTACCACAGAATTATTCAACAACACCTCATAGATGTAATCCTTCATACAATCTCTGTGAGAATGTTACTTCATCGTACCACAGAGTTATACAACAACACCCCATAGATGTAATCCTTCATACAAGCTCTGTGAGAATGTTACTTCATCTTATCACAGAGTTAACAACAACACTCCATACATGTAATCCTTCACGCAAGCTCTGTGAGAATGTTTCTTCATCTTATCACAGAGTTAACAACAACACTCCATAGATGTAATCCTTCATACAAGTTCTGTGAGAAAGTTAGTTCATATTATCACACAGTTAACAACAACACTCCATATATGTAATCCTTCATACAAGCTCTGTGAGAATGTTACTTCATCTTACCAAAGAGTTAACAACAACACTCCATAGATGTAATCCGCCATACAAGCTCTGTGAAAATGTTTCTTCGTCTTACCACAGAATTATACAACAACACCTCATAGACGTAATCCTTCATACAAGCTCTGTGAGAATGTTATTTCATCTTACAACAGAGTTATACAACAACAATAAATAGATGTAATCCATCATACAAGCTCTGTGAGAATGTTACTTCATCTTACCACAGAGTTATACAACAACACCTCATAGATGTAATCCTTCATACAAGCTCTGTGAGAATGTTACTTCATCGTACCACAGAGTTATACAACAACACCCCATAGATGTAATCCTTCATACAAGCTCTGTGAGAAAGTTAGTTCATATTATCACACAGTTAACAACAACACTCCATAGATGTAATCCTTCATACAAGCTCTGTGAGAATGTTACTTCATCTTACCAAAGAGTTAACAACAACACTCCATAGATGTAATCCTTCGTACAAGCTCTGTGAGAAAGTTACTTCATATTATCACACAGTTAACAACAACACTCCATAGATGTAATCCTTCATACAAGCTCTGTGAGAATGTTACTTCATCTTACCAAAGAGTTAACAACAACACTCCATAGATGTAATCCGCCATACAAGCTCTGTGAAAATGTTTCTTCGTCTTACCACAGAATTATACAACAACACCTCATAGACGTAATCCTTCATACAAGCTCTGCGAGAATGTTACTCATCGTACTAATAGAGTTAAGGGCTAAACAACACCCCATAGATGTAATCCTTCACATGCTTCTGTGAGAATGTTTCTTCATCTTATCACAGAGTTAACAACAACACTCCATAGATGTAATCCTTCATACAAGTTCTGTGAGAAAGTTAGTTCATATTATCACACAGTTAACAACAACACTCCATATATGTAATCCTTCATACAAGCTCTGTGAGAATGTTACTTCATCTTACCAAAGAGTTAACAACAACACTCCATAGATGTAATCCGCCATACAAGCTCTGTGAAAATGTTTCTTCGTCTTACCACAGAATTATACAACAACACCTCATAGACGTAATCCTTCATACAAGCTCTGTGAGAATGTTATTTCATCTTACAACAGAGTTATACAACAACAATAAATAGATGTAATCCATCATACAAGCTCTGTGAGAATGTTACTTCATCTTACCACAGAGTTATACAACAACACCTCATAGATGTAATCCTTCATACAAGCTCTGTGAGAATGTTACTTCATCGTACCACAGAGTTATACAACAACACCCCATAGATGTAATCCTTCATACAAGCTCTGTGAGATAGGTACTTCATCTTATCACAGAGTTATACAACAACACCTCATAGATGTAATCCTTCATACAAGCTCGGTGAGAATGTTACTTCATCTTATCAAAGCGTTATACAACAACACCCCATAGATGTAATCCTTCATACATGCTCTGTGAGAATGTTGCTTCATCTTACCACAGAATTATACAACAACACCTCATAGACATAATCCTTCATACAAGCTCTGTGAGAAAGTTAATTTCATCTTATCACATAGTTAACAACAACACTCCATATATGTAATCCTTCATACAAGCTCTGTGAGAAAGTTAGTTTCATATTATCACACAGTTAACAACAACACTCCATAGATGTAATCCTTCATACAAGCTCTGTGAGAATGTTACTTCATCTTACCAAAGAGTTAACAACAACACTCCATAGATGTAATCCTTCGTACAAGCTCTGTGAGAAAGTTACTTCATATTATCACACAGTTAACAACAACACTCCATAGATGTAATCCTTCATACAAGCTCTGTGAGAATGTTACTTCATCTTACCAAAGAGTTAACAACAACACTCCATAGATGTAATCCTTCGTACAAGCTCTGTGAGAAAGTTACTTCATATTATCACACAGTTAACAACAACACTCCATAGATGTAAATCTTCTTACAAGCTCTGTGAGAATGTTACTTTATCTTACCAAAGAGTTAACAACAACACTCCATAGATGTAATCCTTCGTACAAGCTCTGTGAGAAAGTTACTTCATATTATCACACAGTTAACAACAACACTCCATAGATGTAATCCTTCATACAAGCTCTGTGAGAATGTTACTTCATCTTACCAAAGAGTTAACAACAACACTCCATAGTTGTAATCCTTCGTACAAGCTCTGTGAGAAAGTTACTTCATATTATCACACAGTTAACAACAACACTCCATAGATGTAATCCTTCATACAAGCTCTGTGAGAATGTTACTTCATCTTACCAAAGAGTTAACAACAACACTCCATAGATGAAATCTTTCATACACGCTGTGTGAGAATGTTACTTCATCTTACCACAGAATTATACAACAACACCTCATAGATGTAATCCTTCATACAAGCTCTGTGAGAATGTTACTTCATCGTACCACAGAGTTATACAACAACACCCCATAGATGTAATCCTTCATACAAGCTCTGTGAGAATGTTACTTCATCTTATCACAGAGTTAACAACAACACTCCATACATGTAATCCTTCATGCGAGCTCTGTGAGAATGTTTCTTCATCTTATCACAGAGTTAACAACAACACTCCATAGATGTAATCCTTCATACAAGCTCTGTGAGAAAGTTAGTTCATATTATCACACAGTTAACAACAACACTCCATAGATGTAATCCGCCATACATGCTCTGTGAAAATGTTTCTTCATCTTACCACAGAATTATACAACAACACCTCATAGACGTAATCCTTCATACAAGCTCTGTGAGAATGTTATTTCATCTTACAACAGAGTTATACAACAACACTCATAGACGTAATCCTTTCGCACAAACTCTGTAGGAATATTTATTTCATCTTACAACAGATTTATGCAACAACAATAAATAGTGTAATCCATCATACATGTTCCGTGAAAATGTTACTGCATCTTATCACAGAGTTAACAACAACACCCCATAGATATAATCCTTCTTACAAGCTCTGTCAGAATGTTACGTCATCTTATCATAGCGTTATACAACAAGACCCCATAGATGTAATCCTTCATGCAAGCTATGTGAGGATGTTACTTCATCTTACCAGAATTATACAACAACACTTCATAGATGTAATCCTTCATATAAGCTCTGTGAGAATATTACTTCACTTTACCACAGAGTTTTACAACAACACTCCCTAGATGTAATCCTTCATAGAAGCTCTGTGAGAATGTTGCTTCATCTTACCACAGAGTTATACAACAACACCTCATAGATGTAATCTGTCATACAAGATCTGCGAGAATGTTACTTCATCTTACTACAGAGTTAACAACAACACTCCATAGATGTAATCCTTCATACAAGCTCTGTGAGAATGTTACTTCATCTTACCACATAGTTATACAACAACACTCCATAGATGTAACCCTTCATACAAGCTCTGTGAGAATGTTACCTCATCTTACCACAGAGTTATACAACTACACTCCATAGATGTAATCCTTCATACAAGCTCTGCGAGAATGTTACTTCATCTTACCAGAGTTATACAACAACACTCCATAGATGTAATCTTTCATATAAGCTCTGTGAGAATGTTTCTTCCTCTCACCTCAGAGTTATACAACAACACTCCATAGATGTAATCCTTCATACAAGCTCTGTGAAAATGTTGCTTCATCTTACCACAGAATTATACAACAACACCTCATAGATGTAATCCTTCATTCAAGGTCTGTGAGAATGTTACTTCATCGTACCACAAAGTTTTTCAAAAACACATTATAGAGTAATCCTTCATACAAGCTCTGTGAGAATGGTACTTCATCTTATCACAGAGTTATACAACAACACCTCATAGACGTAATCCTTCATACAAGCTCTGTGAGAATGTTACTTCATCTTACCACAGAGTTATACAACACCACCCCATAGATGTAATCCTTCATACAAGCTCTGTGAGAATGTTACTTCATCTTATCACAGAGTTAGCAACAACACTCCATAGATGTTATCCTTCATACAAGCTCTGTGAGAATTTTAATTCATTTTACCACAGAGTTATACAACAACACCCCAGAGAGGCAATACTTCATACAAGCTCTGTGAGAATGTTACTTCATCTTATCACACAGTTTACAACAACACTCCACAGATGTAATCCTTCATACAAGCTCTATGAGAATGTTACTTCATCTTACCAAAGAGTTTAACAACACTTACACACCATAGATGTTATCCTTCATACAAGCTCTGTGAGAATTTTAATTCATTTCACCATAGAGTTATACAACAACACCCCACAGATGTAATACTTCATACAAGTTCTGTGAGAATGTTACTTCATCTTATCACACAGTTTACAACAACACTCCATAGATGTAATCTTTTATACAAGCTCTGTGAGAATGTTATTTCATCTTACCACAGAGTTACACAACAACACTCCATAGATGTAATCCTTCACACAAGCTCTGTGAGAAAGTTGCTTCATCTTACCACAGAATTATACAACAACACCTCATAGATGTAATCCTTCATACAAGCTCTGTGAGACTGTTACTTCATCGTACCACAGAGTTATAAAAAAGCACATCATAGATGTAATCCTTCATACAAGCTCTGTGAGAATGCTACTTCATCTTATTACAGAGTTATACAACAACACCTCCTAGACGTAATCCTTCATACAAGCTCTGTGAGAACGTTACTTCATTTTACCAGAGTTATACAACAACACTCCATAGATGTAATCCTTCATATAAGCTCTGTGAGAATGATACTTCTTACCACAAAGTTATACAACAACACTCCATAGATGTAATCCTTCATACAAGCTCTGTGAGAATGTTACTTCATCTTACCACATAGTTATACAACAACACTCCATAGATGTAACCCTTCATACAAGCTCTGTGAGAATGTTACCTCATCTTACCACAGAGTTATACAACTACACTCCATAGATGTAATCCTTCATACAAGCTCTGCGAGAATGTTACTTCATCTTACCATAGTTATACAACAACACTCCATACATGTAATCCTTCATACAAGCTCTGTGAAAATGTTGCTTCATCTTACCACAGAATTATACAACAACACCTCATAGATGTAATCCTTCATTCAAGGTCTGTGAGAATGTTAATCCATCGTACCACAAAGTTACACAAAAACACATCATAGAAGTATTCCTTCATACAAGCTCTGTGAGACTGGTACTTCATCTTATCACAGAGTTATACAACAACACCTCATAGACGTAATCCTTCATACAAGCTCTGTGAGAATGTTACTTCATCTTACCACAGAGTTATACAACA
>NW_024737888.1:0-13586 GCF_018991925.1 Homarus americanus | reverse complement strand
GAGAAGGTCTGTGTCACGTATACCATTAAGTGAGAAGGTCTGTGTCAGGTATACCATTAAGTGAGAAGGTCTGTGTCAGGTATACCGTTAAGTGAGAAGGTCTGTGTCAGGTATACCGTTAAGTGAGAAGGTCTGTGTCAGGTATACCATTAAGTGAGAAGGTCTGTGTCAGGTATACCGTTAAGTGAGAAGGTCTGTGTCAGGTATACCGTTAAGTGAGAAGGTCTGTGTCAGGTATACCGTTAAGTGAGAAGGTCTGTGTCAGGTATACCGTTAAGTGAGAAGGTCTGTGTCAGGTATACCGTTAAGTGAGAAGGTCTGTGTCAGGTATACCGTTAAGTATGAAGGTCTGTGATAAGTATATGATATAGTATGAGCGCGTATGACAATCAAAACAGTAAAGTGTGAGGACCTGTCTCAAGTAAAACTGACACTTCCATGACAGATTGACCATATGAGCCGAACACACACAACCACCCCCCGCCCACCATTTCCAAAGGCCAGAACATAATTCAGCTGTTCCTATAATAAGTCGTTATTTTAATTGACAATAAAGCAAGTACTCTAACGCGCTGGCTGGAGCTTCTAATGGATATGTGGGTTTCTCTAAGATCTGAAAATCTTTTATCCTAACTCAATCTTGCTAATGAGAAAAGCCATTTAAACTGTAACCACGTCACACAGGAGTCTTTAAGTCCCTCAAGATAATTAACAAAAATATGTTAGCTCTACATAACACAACGATGATAAATAGGAAAAAGAATACCGGTACAACTTTGCAGTATATCGTATTAATAATAAACATACCGTAAATATGACTCTTCCAAAATTACAAGACACCCAGTATAGTTGTTGGTGGTTGAGGGTGTGAAGAGTTCCTCACCTTTTCCTCACTCATGCAGAAGGGAGGTGGAGAAAACTGCGCTTCGGAAATAATAATCTCTTATCGTTACGCCAACTTCACACTCCCAGTTCCCTTAAGTTTTCTAAGACTGACTTATCGATCTCACAAGTCTAGGTCATGTTTTTAGGGATAAAAAAAAAGGCTTACTGGATAAAATATATACAGGGTGTTCCGTAAATACCTTTCATAAATCAGGGGTATATTCCTGAAACATAAATAAAGACAAATGAATAAATGACCAAATTTTCAATTCTCAATAGTTTCAGAGTTACAGCACATGACAGGTTTGGTAGGAATGTGATGAAACATACGGTCACCAGAAATAAATCTCCTTGATTTCTACCTGTGGGGTCACATAAAAAGCAAGGTGTATGTTAAGAGGTCCCAAACCGCAAGGAATTGTGGCGCCGTGTGCAGGAAAGTGTGACAAACATTCGTAATGCCACTGGGGTCTGTGAACGTGTGCTACACTCATTTGTGCGACGGGCTGAAGACCGCATTGACCAAGAGGGGCGGAACTTTGAACATTTGCACTAACTGTTACCCCCAGTACAAATCATGTGACATATGGCATTATTGTTGTTAATAAGCGACACCAGTCTGACCACGAGAAAGGTCTAATTTTCAAGATGGCGTCGAATAGCCACCAAATCCTAAAAATGCCTGTTACTCCTTCATTATTCATCCTAGAGAAGTAATTTTGATGTCTAACCCCATATTTTGGTGGCCTAGGAATCTGTTTGGCTTGTTAAAAAAGCGAAATGATTACATAATTGTGAAATCCAAAATACAATTTGCTTTGTGTGACTGTTTATTTACATTATTTATTTACTGACTTTATTTACTAATGACCTTCACTTTCGCATCTTTTCAGGCCTGACCATGAGTGCTAGCACTGTAAACCAAGAGCCTTGCCCCATTTGCCGTGAAGACTTAGATGTTTCTGATGTGGTTGAACTTCGTCAGAAGGGAGCTGATGGAATCAACAGTGCGAGTGTGCAAAGAGTGGATGATGTAGTCGTTTCCGCTGGTGAAAAAGTACACATTACATGTCGAAAGAGATACATCAATCCAAAAGACATTGAAAATAAAAACAGAAAGAAAGTTGAGCTACCAAAGAGAAGTGCCAGAGTATCATCCAGTCCTTTCAACAGCCAAACGGATTGCCTTTTCTGTGGGACTACAGTAACACCAAGAGGTGCAAGCTTTAGTTATGTAAAGACCGATACGTTTGTGCAGACCATTCTTGAGTGTTGTGCCAATCGTTCAGATGAATGGGCCTTCACTGTGAAAGGCAGGATCGAATATTATGGCTGTGATCTACATGCTGCAGACTGTATTTACCATCGCTCTTGCAGTGGTAATTTCCGGTCTGGGCTTAGCATACCACTACAGTTCCAGAACGCCCAGTCCAAGGGTAAATGTAAAAAGTATGTAGCTGGTAACAGTTAGACGTGTAAAACTGCAATTAACTGTACAGTATATATGTTTTTTTTTATTGAATATAGATTCAAAGTTTTGGCGCCCCCCATTATATTTACAATGATAAATGTGGCCCAGAGCCTACAGAAGGTTGGGGACCACTACTGTAGAGGGTAGTGCAGATGATAGTGTAGAGTGTAGAGGATAATGTAGATGAAGATGTACACTTTAATATAGGGGATGGTGTAGATGATGGTGTAGAGCTGTAGACTGTAAAGGATAATGTAGATGAAGGTGTAGACTGTAGTATAGGGGATATTGTTAATGGTGGTGTAGACTGTAGTGTAGATGATGGTGTAGTCTGTAGTATATAGAGGATAGTGGGAGTAGACTGTAGTATAGAGGATAGTGTAGTGTAGAGTCGCGCCCCCTATAGCAGTTGGTCCTCACCTCCACTCCCTCCTTCCTTCATATAAAATTCTAAATCTAAAAATTCTAAAACAACTTCCTCTTGAATTAAATAGAAAAATTAAGAAATTAGTTTTTCTTTTCGTTACAGACTCAGAGGGTAACACAGGTCAGGCTCAGAGGGTAAGACAGGTCAGGTTCAGTGGGTAACACAGGTCAGGCTCAGAGGGTAACACAGGTCAGGCTCAGAGGGTAAGACAGGTCAGGTTCAGTGGGTAACACAGGTCAGGCTTAGATGGTAACACAGGTCAGGCTCAGTGGGTAACACATGTCAGGCTCAGATGGTAACACAGGTCAGACTTAGAGGTTATCACAGGCTCAGACTGAAATTCCATCACTAGATTTTCGTATAACAATTGTGTGCGTATTGAAAGTATTCATATTCGAGGGCATTAACGCTTACTGCTGTGCCTTATTTGTTTACAAATCTGTCAATCACTTGATTGACAATCATCATTTCCAGCTCCGGAATAATCATAGTTACAACCTAACTCTTTCACCGCGTGTCACGCACTTGCCATTTTATTCTGTAAAAATAAAAAAAATAAGTGACAACCTTGGAAACCTTGCATTTTTCTGGATGAATACACTTTCAGTATTATATGAACGCTGGTGGGGGAAGTATTATGGTGATTGGCACAGTTCCAGGAGGACGTATATCTTTCTTAAGTGGCCGGGTTATTATTTTTTTAAGCAAATATATGATTATAGGTACACTCACTGCGACGATTATTACCTAGTTCAGGGTAGATAAACGCGTTACTGTGTATCGGAGCACGTCATTTAATATCAGGTGGCAATTATTACATGCCTTTATAGATCGGTATATAAAGCTTTTGATAAACCTTATATATTCATGAAGCACACGAGTCACACTGTGCTTTATACGCCTGAGTGGAGTGGTCATATTCACCACAGGCTTTTGGTCCTCGTCCACGAAGTCGAGTGGTACGTCCTCGTCTTCCCCGGACTCCCCGTCGAAGTAGTTGACGGATGGGTCCTCCTCAACACTTGACGGAGGTTCCAGCAACTCGTCTCTTATCGGATATAAACTATAACCGAAGTGTCGAGCAATTTTTTCCTTGTCGGCCATGGGCAATTTTTAACTAGTCCACCAGTGTAGGGCCACCAGGTCCTCATGATCAAAGGCCAACAGTTCCCTTATTTAAACGCATTGTTGACCTTTGAGTGTGACCAATATCAGCAATGTCACAGCGAAACTCCGCATTATGCACTTAAGAAACATTTTAAAATCGATATTAATATACTAATACAGTACAAGCCATAAACCTACCCAATACACTGTCAGTTGACCAAACTAACAAAGTAAGCCGTTACAGAACCTGTTGAAAGAGCGATATGGAGTGTAAGGTGTAGATGATGGTGTAGATGGTAGTGTAGATGATGGCGTAGATGGTGGTGTAGATGGTAGAGTGTAGATGGTGGTGTAGATGGTAGAGTGTAGATGGTGGTGTAGATGGTAGAGTGTAGATGATGTAGTGCATGATGTAGTGTAGATGGAAGAATGTAGATGATGTAGAAGATGATGTGTATGGTGTAGATAATTAGTTTAGATGGTGGAATTTAGATGATGGTGTAGATGTAGTGTAGATGGTAGAGCGTAGATGATGGTGTAGACTGTAGAGGATAGTGTAGATGATGGTGGTGTAGACTGTAGAGGATAGTGTAGATGATGGTGGTGTAGACTGCAGAGGATAGTGTAGATGATGGTGGTGTAGACTGTAGAGGATAGTGTAGATGATGGTGGTGTAGACTGTAGAGGATAGTGTAGATGATGGTGGTGTAGACTGTAGTGAGTGTAGTCTAGATGGTGGCGTAGACTGTAGTATAGATGATGATGTAGAGTGTTGTGTAGATGATGGTGTAGTCTGTAGTGTAGATGATGGTGTAGAGTGTTGTGTAGATGATGGTGTAGTCTGTAGTGTAGATGATGGTGAAGACTGTAAGTGTAGACGATTGTGTAGACTGTAGATGATAGTGTAGCCACAGGCATAGACTAGTACTGACCATGTTTGTTATACTCTTACCTGCTGTTGTTGACTAAGAAAATAATCTTCATGTTGATAAAACGCCATTACATGATAATTAACACCCAAGTTCACTACTGTTATATTGTTAAGCATTTGTGTGTGTGTGAGTGAGTAAGCTTGAGTTTGGAATGGGTGTGAGTGAGTGTAAGTGGAGGAATAGGAACAAGTGTGGATGAATGGGTATGGTTATGTACGAGTGTGTCCGCAGGCTTGTAGTAGGCATGAGGGAGTGTGAATGAGGTAAGGAGGGGGGGGGGAGGGGTTGAGAAGAAGGGAAAGGAAGAGGAAGGTAGTGCAAGGGAATAAGACATAGAAACAGAAGGAGAGACGAGTGAAGGGAACAAGACAGAAACCGTCACGCTCCCTCCTCGGGCTCAGGTCAATCCTACCCTACTGATAATTCTGTTTTCAAATCTTGTATCTGAATCGCAGAGAGACTTTTCCTCTGTTAAGACGTACGTTTAACATTTTAACCTAACCTTTCCTTCTGTTAATACGTATGTTTATCTCGGCCACAAGTTCTTTTTCCAATCCTCGAGTGAGTTTCTCTTGTCCACGTACAGTACCTCTATACGGGATATTAAATATTCAGATTTACTCCGCATGTATTTCATTAAAGTATTTCAAATGCAACGTAAATATCAATCGACGAGTGATAATATTGTTTTTCCCTCAAGTACACTATTAATCACAATACAACGACTCCAGCAGCTAGTCTTGGGTAGTAGGCTGTTACCATGGTGACAGAGAACGTACAGTACATCAGCAGGTGATAGTAGTGCCACACAGTAATAAAACACCATACATTACATTTACATATTGGGACATCAAAATATCATAATGAGTAAAAACACAAATTGATTCAAGATTTATAAGGTAAAGTACAATAAACTCACCAAGAAGCTTCACACTTTGTAACTGAGAAACAAACTTTTTGTTTTTGTTTTACAGTTACGCCAATTTATCTCCAAGTGGTGTGGTATCGGATCATTTTACACCAGCATCGTGAACAACGCCTCAAAATAAAAACCACACGTGAGACTCGGAAAGATGTGCCTCACTGATAGAAAAAAAAAGACACGCAACAGCACACAAACTAGACGAAAACACCCCCCAAAAATTAACTCAAACATATACAGTAAACATTCGAGGTATGAATAATATTGCCCTAAAACCCCTTAACGATATGTATAAACAAACCTTAACTATGACCCGGGATACGCAACAATCCTAAAGGGTAAACCACGATGGTCTCGGAAGTGTAATAATACTTTATGACTCTTAAATTCTTAACTCCGACCAAATATACTTATCAGTATTAAACATTATAGAGCGACAAACGACGTACTTTATCACACTGCCTGGAGGAGGAGGAGGAAGTAGGGGTAGAGGGAGGAGCAGGAGAAGCAGAAGGAGCAAGAGGAATTGGGAGGAGGAGGAGCAAGAGGAACTAGAAGGAGGAGGAGGTGGAACTGAAAGGAAAGAGAGGAACCGAAAAGAGGAGGAGGGGAACGACAAGAGGAGGAAGACGACATAAGATACGAAAGTGGAGGAGAAAATGGGGAGGACATGGAAGATAGAAAGGGAAGAGAAGAAGAGGACATAAGAGATAGAGGAGGAGACATACAAGGAGACAATAAACAGAGGGAGATAAAGAGAAGAGGAGACCCAGAAAATAGAGAAAGAAACATAACAAGAAAGGGGGATCAATAAGAGACGGGGAAGGAGGAGGAAGAGAACCAATTGGTGACGTTGAAGGAGGAAGATGGCCAATAGGACTAGGACGAGAAGGAAGAGGAAGACCGACTGCTAAAGGTGTGAATTGTAACAGCATAAAATTACATTTATGCGAGATCAACGGTAGGGAGCTACTCGAGGGAGGTGGAAGGATTGGGGCGCACCGCGACCATCAGAGAATTGATTAATGGGCGACCTACAATATATAGACCGGAAGAGTGAGGGACATAATACAACTACAAAGTGGTGTTATGTAATACTCTGTAATCTAATCTGGGCCTCAAATTTAGAGCTAAGTTTGGCTTATTCTTGTTTCATTGTGTGTCAGCCGATCGTCGATGTCTGGTTCTTACCTCACCTCAGTAATGGCCAGGGAACGCTCGGCCCTTGTCTGGGAGATTTTACACAACACTTGATAATTTATGGTTGGCATTAACATTGAATTTCCAAAATTGTAGATAACTGGAATCGTCAAAACTGAAGATAACCAATATGTTTTGTAAATAACTTTTTCCATATAATAGGAAACAAGATCAAGGAGACCCAAATTTAAACAGTTGAAGGGCGATGCGGTACAAAAGAGCGATGACAAATATCAAGACGTATAAAAAGTAGTTAAGTAACGGGGGTGCTCATGGCAACATTGACATTGTAGAAACAAAAAATGCCATGGATTAGAGACAGTAAAAACTCCTCTTTACTCACCATCAACAAAAAGAGTTATTAAACCTGACACACGGACAAACGACAACAAATCCACCCCTGACTTATCCGGCTTGCTTGCAAACGATAACTTTTTCTTCTTTTTTTAAACTTGGTAATACAAACAATCTATTTTTCAGGGATACGCAAAACATTCTTAATATTTTAACAAAGTCTTGTTCCTACACCCATGTGTTGCTGATTTTTTAAACTAAGATATGATTATAAAAACTTGAGATTACATTCATGAATTAACTGTCAGATCTCCCAACTTTGTCGCTGTCCTTTCTGATGCTGATGCCAGTTTTGTGACGTCATAAGGCTTCCTGTCACGCACGCACGCGCACACTTTACATTCGAGATTTATTTAGTTTTCATTATATGCCCAAAACTTTATCTGCATTATATATAGTACGTAAAGTGCCTTCAACAAACAACTCTAACATTATCCGTGCTTATTACCTCGTGTGATGAGTTTTGCCCTTGTTGAGTAATTACATCAGTTAATAACAAGAAGACACACAGGCATTAAGAAACACCAATTGCGATAATAATGTGACGTATAAGTGGGAACCATAGTACAGTTATCTCACTCCTTTCCACGATTCCTAAAATCTTCCACATTCCTGATTCCCAATTATGAAAACATGTTAAATTTCACAGTATATTAATTTCCGAAAACAAGTCTTGCCATTTCACTAACAACTTCAATGGGAAGTGGTGGCTGGTAGTCTCCGTGTGGCTTCGACAGCGAATATAGACGAGCCAACCCAAGGCGTCAGTCGGGTGAGTCTGGCGTCACCCGCCACAGACAGGTCCAGATAAGATAGGTGTGTCTCCCCCTTTTGTATGGACGTTTGTGAACCACTGGGTCTTTACAACAATCCGGTGGTGCTATGGTTATGTGATACTGCTAGTAGCACCTCACTGCCTCTTCAATGGAGGCATTGTGTATATCAATAATGCAACTGTCATAATGAAAGATATTAAAAATGGCATCTTTTTATAAGACTGAGAGAAAGAGGAACATTGCAAATTGTTCCACCACATCAACTATAAAGTGACTTAAGTACCCCCTTGTACGTGAACCTGTAGTGTTGTCTGGTACACGAGGAGCATTAAACACCATATTACTCCATCAGTCGGTGCTGCCACCAGCCAACCTTTACCAAAAACTATCATCTATGGTTCTACTTTTTCAATATCGTCCTGTCTGGATTTGATGCTAATTTGAAAGTCAAATTTCTACTGCGCCAACTTGGTTCAGGCTTATAAAATGTATTCGTAAACGCTATTTTACTGTGCAGACGGGGCGCTGTCGGTGTAAAAAAAAAAATCACGATGACATATTACGCAGTGAACTGCGTTCATGTGATACGAAACTTTAATTGAAATGTCACATTCGTTAAAAATCACAGTGCTCAGTGCTCACTTATTTTGTTTAAATACAAGTATAATAGATTACTTAGCAGCTGTAAGGACGGCAAGAACAATGATTACGAGTGTAATAAATAATTTTTTAGGTGAAGTTCTCATTTTCTCGGGTAAGCAAGTGAAGAAACAAGAGCTAAATAAACGTTCTGAAATTAAGCTAACTCTCTGGTAGCGTTACTAAGTCATCGTCTGTCGGCTCTGAGTGGGATAACAGACGACAATACGAAAGAAATGCTCAGACTGGTTCACTCAATAGGGTTATTTCCAAACACTACTCAAATAAATTAATTGCGTGACCTGATTCTAAGCGTCAGAAGGCCGCTGTTGCACTCGGCGATGGAAGCGAAAAATTCTACTAATCACTAGGGTGTGTCAATTTTGTCAACATGTTAAAAATCAAATTTGGTAGTCAAAATATTGTGCCTCTTTATGTCTAAACTTGAGATTAGCAAACAAAAATGAATTGAAATAACCCTCACCTACATCAATTATACCTTAAAGTTTCAAATATCAGTATTTCAACAAATTAATGAGACTTGATTAGAATTATTCACTTGATATTAACTAATCTCATGTAAGCATATGGATTATGGAGTATTTTATGGTTCTATAGCTTGTGTACAATATGCATGTCAGAACATGAACATGAACAGGCTCTCCGTGTGGGACAGTTTAATTCTTGTTTTGACTTGTACCAAGCGTGAGGATAAGGCGCCCGGCTCACTCTCCTTCTAGATATCATAGACGGTGGTTTGCTCTCATTGCACTTGCACCTACTCTACCAGACGAATTCTACATTTTAATTATTGTAAGTAGGGCATATTGATTGTCGCAGTTAATTATATCATTGTATAAAACATTATGTTCCAAGAAATTATTATGTTATTTCTGTTACAGCATTTTTGATAAACAAATTGATATTTTTTGAAACAACAATTGAATTATGAAACATTGAAATATTTTTCTATTTGTCAGATAGTGTGAAGATGTCAAAATTGAAGACAAGAAGTCAGTTGTCAACCCACTTGAGCCTGCTAGTTGGTAAAGGGAAGGAGCTTCCTGTATCAGAACTTCCAACAGTGAGAGACATGCTAAGATTAGGGTTACTCCTTCGAGAAAAAAATGCAAAGGACAGAAGGAACTATACAGATAAAGAACTCATAAATGACATGATAGTCCCTCTTCTGCATCAATGGACAAAAGCTAATGCACTATTCAAACCACCTGTGATTAATCAGTGTCGAACTATTGAGCTAAAACTAACGAAATTATGGCACAAAGCAGTTGAAACATCACTTGGTAAAGGAAACTTGGCCAGGAAAAATGAATTTCTGCACACACTTGATACTCTGTTTGACATTTTGACCTGCAAGTGCTCCATACAATTATGTTCTGAATCCAACTGTTCTCACTCAGGTAAGAGAGAAAATAATTCCCACATTGATTGTGGTTGTCCTCGTGAAAAGAAGATCCCTGTTTTAGAGCTTGAATTTATAAAGGCACAGAGGACAAAGGCAGAAGGCCAAGGAAGTATGCAAATGGGTTCAATAGATTATTCAGAAACAAAGAAGCAGATTGCTAATGCCAAGAAGAGAGAACAAATCCGAGAGAGGGAACAAAAGAAGAAAATGAAGAGTGAAGAAGCCATCCAAAGAGAGGAAGAGCTGTGTCAAGATGTTTATCACTTCTTTGATAGTTCTTCTGATGAACAGGAAGCAACATCAGATGATAGTTCCAAAGAGCCATCTGAACCTTTACCAAAGAAAATGAAATACAACACAAGAAATATTTCAAACATTGCTTTAGCTAGTATTCGCCACCATGCTGGACTTCGTGAGGCTGCAGAAATTGCAACTGCCGCTTGGATAGATGCAGGCCTCATCAGCCGAGAGGATGTATCTTTGGTGATAGATCATAATAAAATTAGAAGAGCACAAGAAAAAATAATGAAGGAAATATCTGATCAGCATGAAAAAGATTTAAGCGAGGGAGGGCTCTCCTGTCTTTTGTTTGATGGAAGAATAGATGACACAAAAGTTTTGCTAGAAGTAGAGGGAGTGAACAGAAAGTTTCCAGGTCTCATCAAAGAAGAACACTACTCTGTCTGTTCTGAGCCTGGTGGTCGGTTTTTGTTTCACTTTGCTCCCGAAACTGAAGTAGAAGGGAAGAAACATGCAGAGGTCATTGCTGATCATATTTTATGTTGGGTTCAGGAGAGAGGACTTGGCAGTTCACTGCAGGCTGTTGGTGGAGATTCAACTGCAGTGAACACCGGATGGCAGGGGGGTGTAATGACGCATTTAGAGAAAAAACTAGGAAGAAGACTTGTTTGGATTGTATGTGATTTACATACAGGCGAGCTACCTCTTCGTCATCTCATCCAGGAACTTGATGGTCCTACAAAGAGCAACAACAAGTGGTCAGGTCCCCTTGGCATCATGCTGGATGAAGCAACACAACTAGAAATAAATACAACCTTTCCAAAGGTCGAAGTTGGCCCTCCCCTTCCGGCGTTGTCTGAAGGAGTCATCAAAGATCTCAGCACAGATCAATCCTATGCTTATCGTATTGCCCAAGCAATAAGATCAGGAGAAGTGCCTCAGTCATTGGCTCTCTTGGAGATTGGACCTGTCAGTCACAGCCGTTGGTTAACTACAGCTCTTCGTTTCTGCAGGATTTGGATTTCCAAACACGAATTGAAGGGCAAAGTGCTGAAGAATTTGAGGTTAATTGTTGAATTTATTATTGGAGTTTATCTTCCCCAGTGGTTTAGTGTGAAACTTAATCCTATGTGGGTGGATGGGCCCAATCACCTTTTGTTTCAATTGCAGCTAGTAAGAACACAGAGGAAGGTAGTGAGGGACATCGTGTTACCTGTGGCAAGAAGGTCCGCTTGGTATGCTCGATCAGAAGCAGTTTTGCAAGCAATGCTTTGCAGTCAATGTACCAATCTCCGAACCGAGGCTGTAGAAGTCATTCTAAAGATTAGAGGAACGCTAATAGATGACGACCAGTTGGGAGACTGTTCGTTTCATTCAAGAAAAGTTCCCCAATAAACGTCAATGCCACCAAATTGTCAGAATTGGTTGACTTGAGTTTGGAAGTCTTAGAGCCACCATTGACAACAAGTCTAACTAGCCAAGAATTGAGAAACCTTAAAGAGACTCCAATGCAGGTGCCGAAGTGGCCTTCCCACACTCAAAGTGTGGAGAGATGTGTGAAAATGGTCACAGAAGCAGCGGGCCATGTTTACAGCCACGAGAGGCGAGAAGGTTACATCAAAGCACAAATAGCAAGCAGACTACTGATGACAAGAAACCAAAGCAAAGAGAGTATGAAGGCATTGGTTACTTTCAAATAGACTACGGATAATAAAATATAATAATTTGAAACTTGAAACAGTAACATGTGTGCAAACGCTGGTTATGTTATAAATTCACAAATATGTACATTTAAAAATCCATTTGATGTAGGTAGGACTTATTATAAAAAAAAATTTATTGCCAGAATATTGTTTTGCATGCTTAAAGACTACAATAAATTGCTACCAAATTACTCGATTTTCAATTTAGCCAGTTCACCCCCTAAATTGACACACCCTACTAATCACCTCGACTGCCGCAGCCTTGACCGCAGATATACGTTAGCTTTAACCCGAGTGTGGGCACGGAGGCAAAACTAAACCTTAACCTCAGTGTGGGCACGGAGGCAGCACCAAGCCTTAATCTGAGTGTGGGCACGGAGGCTGTAATAAACCTAACGACACAAAGCTAACAAATAAAAGACGACCTCACTCAAACCAACCTAAGTAAGCTTAAAGTCACTTAAACTTGAAAACTTCTCGAAGTAATTATATGGTCGAAAGTTTCTGGACAATACAAGAATAAAAGAAGATGTTCAGCGAATGTCATTCATTGTATAAAGACTAATCTAAACTTTAAACTAAAATAAAAACTGTAGAAATATCCATCAAATGTTAAAATGTTTACCTGTACCTTCATAAACAAATCATCCCCCTGAAGTTTACGGAAAAAATCAAGATTATAATTACAAATGCTAACGCTAATTCTCCATTTCTATGCTATGGTCCTTATTATCATTTACCGTCTGTATATTTTAGGAGGACTATAAAGGGTCTATTTTTGTGAGATAAACGGCTGATATCGTGTGTGTGTGTGTATGTGTGTGTGTGTGTGTATCACCCTGACAAACAATCATCACCACCATGACAAAGAACAACCACCACCACCCCGACAAACAACCATCACGGCAAACAGTAACAACCACCACAATCTCCACAAACAACCGCCATCACCACCACGACAAACAACAACAACCATCATCATCACCACCACGACACAAAAAACAACAACCACCACCTCGACAAACAACATCCCCCACCACAACGATGAACAAGACCAGCCACCACCAAGCAAGAAACCACCACCATCACGACAAACAACATCCACCACCAGAACGATAAACAAAAACAACAACCACCACGACAAGCAACCACCACCTCGACAAACAACCACCATCACCACGACAAACCACTACCACTACGACAAACAACCACCACCACCACGATAAACAGCAACAAGCACCAGCACGACCAACAACAACCACCACCTCAACAACCACCACCACGACAAACAACAACAACCACGATAAGAAAGGTACAATATTATACCCCCCCCCCGCCTTCCTAGAACTTGTACAGCGGAAACAAAAAACAGAAACCTTGCGACACAAAGTCAATTCTGAACGTGGCGTCGAGGGACAATGATCTTAATGGTGGTGGTGATTTGGAACCAGAATGGCTAGCTGGAAGGCCGGAGGAGAGAGCAGGAGGTAGGATACAGGAGGAG
>NW_024737887.1:0-10293 GCF_018991925.1 Homarus americanus | reverse complement strand
ACTTTATCCTAACCCTCCCTCCCTCCCCTTACTACATTTACATACAAACACATACACACTCACACAACAACCCCCCTCAAGCAATTTTAATTCACCTAAAATTAACATACAACCGCCACCCCCATCAATCCCCAAACACAAACTCCCCCCCTCCCACAACCAATCTCCAAACACAACATCCCCCGTCATCAGACAAAGCCCCCCATAACACTACAACTCTCAAAACCAAATCAAACATACCCAACTTCTATAATCAGCCACCCCAACAAAATCGACTTAACTCAAGACTGAAACCTAACAACCTATATCTCACTCTCATCTCCGTTCACAATTTGACATAGCTCAAATCTGCCTCCTGCCATTACTAAACAACTCTCCTACGATACACTCATCCTTCCTCACTACGAATACTTTGACATTTCAAACTCAAAGATTCTAAACTCTTCCTCCAACTTTCTCCATTTCTCTCTGACATAGCTAAAAGACCCACAACTCTCAGAACCTAATCAAACATACCCAACGTCTGTGACATCCAATTCTTAATAAAATTGACCTAACTCTAGACTGAAACCACTCAACCTATATCTCATTCTCGTCTCCGTTCATAATTTGACAAAAAAGCTCAAATCTGTCTGCCGCTATTACTAAAAACTCTCCTACGATACGCTCATCCTTCCTTACTATGAATACTTTGACATTTCAAGCTCAAAGATTAAAAACCCTTCCTCCAACTCGCTCCGTTCCTCTTTGACATAGCTCAAAGACTTTACCTTCATCTCTCTCCAAACAACCCTACGACTAGCAAAATTTCTATATTTTCACCTTCTCTGTTTGATTTGATCGTGTGCTGCCTGTGCGCCCGTCCACCTGCGTTTCTCGGCTTGCGCCGCCGCCGTGGCGGGGCGGTTCTTCCTACGTTTTACCAACACTGCCTGCTAGGACGACAATCAGAACACCCGCGTTGGCCCTTTGCTTGCCCGGACCTGCTCCCGCCCTCCCTCTGCCTCGTCCTGATTGTTGTTGTTGCACCCTCACGGGCATTTTGCCTACCCCCTCACGCAAGCGGTGTTTAGCCACTGCACCTGTTCTCTCCTTCTAAAATTCACTTCCATCCTATCTTTATTCTTCCTCTGAACCTCCTTCCCCCCTGTCACTAGCATTTTTCTAGTTCTTTCTTCATTGGAGATCCACAGACACTCTCTCTCCCTCACCATGAACGGATACGAGTTTGTTAACGTGGCGCGGATACGTCCGGACACGCCGACCTGCCCCAAGAAACTAAACCTCCTAGTTCTCCAGAAGTTTTTCGAAGCTAATGGGATCGTGGGGGTCACCAAGGTAGAACGCCTAAAGCTCCATGGTGACATCAAGATCACCTTCGCCGAGATGGGCATGCCCGCTCAACTCGCGGAGATCCCAGACATCAACGGCATTCCTTTTAAAATGTTTGCCTTCATGTGGGACAACTTGAAGCTGGGTGTAATCTCCCACGCCGAAATTGCCCACATGGACAAAGCAGAGCTGAGTGAGCTCCTCAAGGAGCAGCAGCTCCAAGTTGTGAAGAAGCTGTCCGACACCACTGCCCTCATCGGACACCACTCCACCCTACCCAAGGAAGCTCAACTGGCGGGGGTAACTATGCCAGTCAAGCCCTACTGCAGACCGAAACGGTGTTACAAATGCCAGCACTATGGACACACTGTAAACAAGTGTGAGGCGCAGGAAGACACCTGCTCCATGTGTGGCAGCCCTGGACACCGCTACACGGCCTGCCCCAACACAGAGAAAAAATGCGTTGCCTGTGGTGGCCCACACTCCTCCGCCGACCGGACCTGCCCCAGATGGAAGGAGGAATGCAGGGTAGCCAAGGCTCGTCTCGAGAAAAAACTGAGCTACAAAGAGGCCCTCCTTGCTGTACGCTCCCAAGAAAAGAAAAACCAGCAGTAAAGAAAAACCAAGAAAAGAAAACTCAACAGAAGCAGCCCACCACACAGAACCAAGAACACCACGTGGCCCGTGGTGCTGAAGCCCACGCGGCCAGTGGTGCTGAAGCCCACGTGGTCAACCTCTCCCTCTCTGAATTCCTCCACACCTATGAGGACTTAAAATACGAGGAAGACGAACAAGAAGACCCAAACACAAACGAATGGACAATTCAAGAGAGCAAGAAGAGAAGGAGAGAGAGAAGAAAATCGACATCAAGCTAAGAAGACCAAGACATCCCCTCCACACAAGAAACCAAAACACAATCAAGCCGACCAAGCACTGAACATCCATTGCCCAACCCAACACGCACCTGACGCCTGACCTGACGCTTGACCTGACGCTTGACCTGACGCTTGACCTGACGCTAGCCTGGCCTTGTCTTGTCGCCTCCCTGCCGCCTCCAGCCGGGTTGTTGCTGCTGCCCCCATCTTATAATCCCTCACGCAAGCGGTGCTTAGCCACTGCATCTGTTCTCTCCTCCTAAAATTCACTTCAATCCTCCCTTTATTCTTCTCCTGAACCTCCTTCCCCCCTGTCACTAGCATTTTTCGATTCGATTCGGCGAAGCCACACCAGGACCACCTGTAGTAGCAACCACAACAACATGACTGGACGAGGCAAAGGAGGCAAGGGACTTGGAAAGGGTGGCGCCAAGCGTCATCGTAAGGTGCTTCGTGACAACATCCAGGGTATCACCAAGCCCGCCATTCGTCGTCCAGCTCGGCGTGGAGGTGTTAAACGTATATCCGGCCTCATCTACGAGGAGACCCGCGGCGTCCTCAAGGTGTTTCTGGAGAACGTCATCCGTGACGCCGTCACCTACACCGAGCACGCAAAAAGGAAGACCGTCACCGCCATGGATGTGGTTTATGCCCTGAAACGGCAGGGCCGCACCCTTTATGGTTTTGGTGGTTAATCAACCTGATGGACGGGCGCACACCACCACCACCACCACGACAAACAAATAGACGGACCTAATTTTAGGTCCACATTTAAATCGCTAAAGAGTTGGTTAGACACTGAGTAAATCGTTGAAAATATATCCAATAACATGATCCTCTCTAATTCTGGACTTGTGGTATGAGTATAGGTTGTGTGTGAACGTGTTGGAACCACTTCCTAATAATTGTCAGTCAGTCAGTCAGTCAGTCAGTCAACATTCACCTAACCTCCAGGTACCTCACCTAACTTCCTGTAGCGTCACCGAACCCCACGAAATGTAACCCAATGTAGTTTATAATCTATCCTAACATGACATAACATAACCACGCACTATATTACTTCGGTAAGAGTAATGAGTTTTAATACGCAAAGTTGCAGTTAGCATTCATTCATACATACATACATACATACATACATACATACATACATAACATGCTAGTGGCAGGGGGGATTGAAGTGAATTGTAGGAGGATAGAATAGGTGCAGTGGCTAAACAGCGCTTGCGTGAGGGACTTTAAGCAGCAACTCGCCTGGATGCGGCAGGATAGAGTCAGGTCAAGCGTCCGGTGCATGTTGGGTTCCGCCATGGTTTCTCAGTGTTTGGTCGGCTTGATTGTGTGTGTTGTTTTCTTGTTTGGAGGAAATGTCTTGGTATTCTTCTTCTTAGCTTGAAGTTGATTTTCTTCTAACTCTCCTCCTCTTGTTGTTCGTCTTCCTCGTGTCTGCTATCATTCTGTAAAGACTCTATATATGTATGTAGGTATGAGTGAGTAACAGTTGCCGGTTACAGTGATACTTCATATTCGCTGGTGTTGTACTGTATGGCTTCGGTATTTCTTAATATACAAACGGCACCGTTAGGGGATTGAGGTATTTAAAAACCAGCCTACATTACTTATATATAGAAATAAATAATGTGGCTTGGACAATAATGACGACTACTCTCTCCTACCTTCCCCAAACAAGGGCTTTTCGAAAGTATACATTGGACACAAATGACTTAGTACATCATACATTGGTGGTTTAACAAAAGCCCTCATTAGAGAAAGGTGAAGGAGCACACAGTGAACATACAGATTAATGTTTGCACGCGTAGATCATGTAAGGTGAGGTGTTGAACACCAGACACGTGGTGTAGTAACTCCCTCACAGATGGCGTTATGAGGGGCCTGATGATGTAGCAGTTACCTCACAGATGGTGTTATGAGGAACTTCACATGATGATGCTGTAGCCAAACATTCACTACGTGGTGTCGTAGCATCTTGGGGACACCACGTGGTCGACATGACTCACTCATTCAAGTGGGTGAGGTGTGGTCCCAGGCCTCTCTATCGTGGAGTCTCAGGGGAAGTATAACTGGGTACCTGGGACCTCACTGTGTGAAGCTGGTTAGCTAGCTTGGGTAAGACTCAACTGCCGAGTTGTTTTTCACTGAGTTAAGCACTGTTCACCACTATTCATCACTGGTTCCATTCCTTTGCCAAATGAGATAGTACCTTATGGCAAGAACTTGTTGATAGTCCGGTGGGGAGGAGGGTTCAGGGGAGTGAGTTGGTATGGACCAACATATAAATAATAATAATAATAATAATAATAATTAACGGTTTATTGAAAGAGCTTGGCAGCCAGAAGGCTGAAAATATACAGTTACATATTTGGGGAATGGGTTACGAATTACAAATAATATACAAGTAACATGCGTGACACAAATAAGACATATAATAACTAGCTGGGGAAAAGCTCAAACTACAGTTCATTTCAACATAGTGACAGTGCAAGGAGTAGTGTTTACTGGGAGTGAGTACACTGATTTATTACAAGTTATCGATAATTTTTACAATGGTTGGGACTGGGCTGTTCTTATAGCGATCAGTTCGTGCACGTATGGGCTGGATGCGGTTGTGGTGTCGAAGAGCGCCTCGGACTAGGGATCTCAGGTGGTAGTAGGAGCCGGCGTAGAAGCTTACCAAATTTGCAGATGAGGTCGTGGTGATGGTCAGTGAGAGTCTAAAGGGTCGGTCAGTGTGTTGAGCGCTTCTTGATATGTGGAGTAGGAAGGGGAGAGAATAATCTTGCATGGCCTCTTTTGCACTTTTTCTAGGTGTTTACGTTGTGTGGCATTTAGGGAGGAAGACCAGGTGAGCTTGGGAAGTATGAATGTTGTGTAAACACTGAGGAGCTCGTGTGCAGGAACACCGAGGGACTTGAGTCGGAGTAGGAGGTGGAGACGGAAACTGGAGGATTTGATAACTTCACTGACGTGTGGTTTCTAATTTAGTTTGTTGTCTATGGTGACGCCGAGGAGCTTCGTGGAATCTAAAACCTGGAGTGTGTTCGGACCTAGAGTAATGGAAGGAGGTGGGACAATGTCGGAGGAGAGGTTGATGTGCATAACCATGGTTGTTGGTGGCCCAGTTTTGGAGACTGTTCAATAAATCATGAAGGGCGGTATAGTTTGGAGCAGAATTGTTGACGCTGATCCCAATGGTGGAGTCGTCGACATATTTCCAGCGAGCAGGGGTTTCTCTTAGGGCATCATTGATGAGCATAAGGAAGCAGAGTGGTCCCATCTTGGTGCCTTGGGGGACGCCACAGGTGAGTGACTGAAAGGTGGAGACAGCCAGCCCCTCGGAAGCGTACAGCTTGGCGTCGGTCACTGAGGAAGTCTGTAAGCCCTGGTATAATAAGACTTCTCCGAAGCCCGAGGTCAATAGCTTAGTTGATGATTATATTGTGGTCGACTAGGTCGAACGCTTTAGTGAAATCAATGAAGGCGACAGCTACAGACGTTTTTCGTTTCTCGAGATGGCGGTATATGTAATCGAGAAAGCTGACAAGACAGTCAGTCAGTCAGTGGTGGAGGAAGTTTTCATGTTGCCAAATTGCTGAGGGTCTACTACGACTCCTGCAATATCAGCAAAAGCCCAGCCAGTCGAACACAAAACTTTCACAGATTAGGCTGGGTATTGGGGTGATTGCAATAGGTCGTAGCTGATTTAAGGATTGTGGGCTGGTTGACTTGGGCACTGGTGATACATAGGAGGTCTTCCAGTCAGCTGGGCATCTGGCTTGACTGAGAGAAGCATTGATGATGGAGCATAGGGGTTTAGCAAGCTCCGGGGAGAACTCCTTGAAGAGTTTCATTGGTAAGTCAATGGGGGTGGTAGAGCGTTTTAATTTTAGTTTGTCCAGGCGTTTTGCTATTTCAAATACTTCTACTAAGTCAGTGGGAAGGGGGGGCTGCTGGTAGGTAAGCAGGGAGAGTGGTTGTGTCAAGCCGGGGGAGCGTCTGGCATATAGTAGCGAAGTGTGTGTGTGTGTGTGTGTGTATACTACTGTACTTTTTAGATCCTCCTACGCAACCTAACCTATTATAGTTAAGTATAGTAGGCTATACACTATTTTGTTAGTATGTGTTATAAAATGAAATTGCATGTTATTATTATTAATATTATTATTATTAATATTATTATTATTATTATTATTAGTAGTAGTAGTAGTAGTAGTATTATTATTATTATTATTATTATTGTTATTATTATTACATGCTAATATAATACTAAGTTGCCTGCCAGATTTCCTCAGAGATGGGAGGAGCACATTGGCGGCGGTGTTGTTTATACTCCGCCCGATTACTGATTCCTATTCACCGAGCCAGAGCTGGCGGGCGGCGTGTTATGTGCCACGTTTTGTTTCCCATTGGGCGTACCGCTCATCTGGGGAGTAGGAGATTTCATAAAAAACAAGTTTGAGTGGAGAGCACACCTTTTCCTTCACATACAGTTATCTTAGACCATCTACTAGTATAATAGTTTGCACAAAAATACTCTACACTCTTTCTAGGTTATTGTTATGTTTTTTTTTTTTTTTTTGATTTCTCATCAGATTGTGCATTCAACTAATATACACTATTAGTGTGTTTATTATTATGTTTTATAGTATTATTTCGTATAATATTGGGTAACACAATTAGAGTCACTAGTATAGTATATTTTCGGGGTTTATAGCAGTTTGTGGTCTAATAGTATCATGCTTTATGAGTGGTGTTCTATGTAGTGATGATTAGGCAATAAAATATGCTTTGGGTGTTTATAGCAGTTTTTGTGGTCTACTAGTATCATGCTTTATGGGTGGTGTTCTATGTAGTGATGATTAGGCCATAAAATATGCTTTTGGTTTATTGCTAACAAAATATACTTTGCTCTACCGCTGTAGTGCAAAACAGGGTGAAACTTACATACACCGTTAATAAAGTATTGATGGAAGAAGAAGAAGAAGAAGAAGAAGAAGAAGAAGAAGAAGAAGAAGAAGAAGAAGAAGAAGAAGAAGAAGAAGAAGAAGAAGAAGAAGAAGAAGAAGAAGAAGAAGAAGAAGAAGAAGAAGAAGAAGAAGAAGAAGAAGAAGAAGAAGAAGAAGAAGAAGAAGAAGGAGAAGAAGAAGAAGAAGAAGAAGAAGAAGAAGAAGAAGAAGAAGAAGAAGAAGAAGAAGAAGAAGAAGAAGAAGAAGAAGAAGAAGAAGAAGAAGAAGAAGAAGAAGAAGAAGAAGAAGAAGAAGAAGAAGAAGAAGAAGAAGAAGAAGAAGAAGAAGAAGAAGAAGAAGAAGAAGAAGAAGAAGAAGAAGAAGAAGAAGAAGAAGAAGAAGAAGCAGCAGAAGAAGAAGAAGAAGAAGAAGAAGAAGAAGAAGAAGAAGAAGAAGAAGAAAGGAAGAAGAAGAAGAAGAAGAAGAAGAAGAAGAAGAAGAAGAAGAAGAAGAAGAAGAAGAAGAAGAAGAAGAAGAAGAAGAAGAAGAAGAAGAAGAAGAAGAAGAAGAAGAAGAAGAAGAAGAAGAAGAAGAAGAAGAAGAAGAAGAAGAAGAAGAAGAAGAAGAAGAAGAAGAAGAAGAAGAAGAAGAAGAAGAAGAAGAAGAAGAAGAAGAAGAAGAAGAAGAAGGAAGAAGAAGAAGAAGAAGAAGAAGAAGAAGAAGAAGAAGAAGAAGAAGGAAGAAGAAGAAGAAGAAGAAGAAGAAGAAGAAGAAGAAGAAGAAGAAGAAGAAGAAGAAGAAGAAGAAGAAGAAGAAGAAGAAGAAGAAGAAGAAGAAGAAGAAGAAGAAGAAGAAGAAGAAGAAGAAGAAGAAGAAGAAGAAGAAGAAGAAGAAGAAGAAGAAGAAGAAGAAGAAGAAGACGAAGAAGAAGAAGAAGAAGAAGTAAGAGGAAGAATTGTGGAGGGAATGAACAGTGAGACAATGTAAAGCCTCCGGGATGGCGGCAGCGTTTCTGTTATTAATATATAATAAGACAATAGGAAAATATGTTGTTGTCTCTACCTGTATTATTACCTTTGCGATAGCATGGTTCAATTTTGGGAGGACATAGGAAGGAGCAGGAGGTTAGGAAGGGATTTGTAGTGGGAGAGATAGTGTCTGTGATCCTCGGGTCACCACTCCTCGGATTGTGTCAGTTCAAGTTTAGAAGCTCCAACAACTTTTCCTGAATACGAATTGGCAACCTTTCGATTTACAACAGGTACCTACTTACTGCTACAGTAGGTAGGTGAACAGGGACCAAGGGGGCTAGGAAGAGTGTCCAAACAACTTGCTCCTGCCTGCCTGTGTGATGTAGTCGTGGCCAGAATTAGGTTAGGATACAGACACATCTGGCTAGTTAGTAACGCTGTACCCATAAAGGAACACTCAGCATGTAAACTTGGTGATACACCTTTAAAGCACTACTATATTATTGAATGGGACACTGTCAAAGACTTCAGGCCACCTCACTTATTGTATCTTGAACTATGTCATTACTTCATTGAGGACATTACATTCTTGCTCTTTATCCCAAATTGGCTAGCCCACACTGGTAAATGTGTACTGTACTGTCAATGAATCTGATGTATTTATTTGTGTATGAACCTGACTGAAAATAAGGTCGCCTCCCTGGCTGCTGCTGCTGCTGCTGCTGCTGCTTCTTGCGCCCTTCTAAGTCCCGTTTAAGTCCCCCACCCCAGGCCCCGCAGTAACCCTTCACATCTACACCATTCTCAAACAATTTCACTCAATTTCCACAATACTATGCTAATTACACGTAAAATAGAGTGTTATCCTGCAAAACGTTGATGTCGTATATTTCTCTCTTTAAGTGATATCCTGTGGCTCCGAAAGGAGCCTGTTTGGTTAGGTTGTCTTGTGTGAACGAACCTTGGGTTCTTATTTCTTCTCTGTCTTCTTGGGGAGGAGCACAGCTTGGATGTTAGGAAGGACACCCCCTTGGGCAATGGTGACTCCAGATAGGAGCTTGTTCAGCTCCTCGTCATTGCGAATGGCAAGCTGAAGATGACGCTGGATAATGCGGGTCTTCTTGTTGTCGCGGGCGGCGTTACCGGCCAGCTCGAGCACTTCTGCTGCCAGGTACTCCATGACGGCTGCAAGGTACACAGGGGCACCTGCACCAACGCGCTCAGCATAGTTGCCCTTACGCAAGAGACGGTGGATTCTACCCACGGGGAACTGGAGTCCGGCCCTGCTAGAACGGGCCTTTGACTTGCCCTTCACTTTGCCTCCCTTGCCGCGTCCTGACATGTTGCTGCTGCTGCTTTTCGTGATAGGAGTTAAATTTCCGCCCGCCACCTTGGTCTTTTATACCAAGCTCAGGATCAGGCCAGTTGGCCGTCTCGCGGACCCAACCAATGTAAGAGAGCCGTAGCTGCAGCCAGTCTGATCCTGAGCGGCCCGCTCGGTATATAAGGAAAAGTTAGTCGGGCCAGTTTTCAATTCTCTCGCTCCGCGCCACGAGTAACTGTGCCGCCATGCCTCCCAAAACTTCCGGAAAGGCTGCCAAGAAGGCTGGAAAGGCCCAGAAGGCCATTGCCAAGGGTGACAAGAAGAAGAAGCGCAGGAGGAAGGAAAGCTACAGCATCTACATCTACAAGGTACTGAAGCAAGTGCACCCCGACACAGGAGTCTCCTCCAAAGCTATGTCCATCATGAACTCTTTCGTGAACGATATCTTCGAGCGCATCGCTGCCGAGGCTTCCCGCCTGGCGCACTACAACAAACGCTCCACCATTACAAGTCGGGAAATCCAGACAGCTGTCCGACTCTTGCTGCCCGGTGAACTGGCCAAGCATGCCGTGTCTGAGGGCACCAAGGCTGTCACCAAGTACACCTCTTCCAAGTAAGAGGTTACTTGTGCACAACAAACACGCCATCCCACTACTACAACTTAATCGGCTCCATCGGAGCCACAGTTACATGTTAAACAGACAGTTACCGACAGTGATATATTGAGAGGGAAATAAATAAAAAAAAAAATTATAATAATCTGCATTCTCTATTGGCGTAGAAACCGGACTAAATCGAAACATAATAAATAAATAAATAAATTCTGCGTG
>NW_024737886.1:0-18879 GCF_018991925.1 Homarus americanus | reverse complement strand
GATTATTCAAGTCATTCGGGGTTGACTCGTTTCTCCAGTCGATGTCGCCATAGTTAAAGTCCCCCATGATAAGGAGGTGGCTGGGGTTGAGCATCGCCGCATTGTTTATTAAGGTTCTTAAGTTCCTTTGATTTAGTGGGCCACAGTTCGGGGATCTGTAGATACACCCGACGATAAGTAAGTCCCCTCCCCTTAATTTAATTTTACACCACTTGGACTCTTCAAAAACATCCTCTCCCTGTACCCTCGCCTGGCTGGCTCTAAGGTCTTGCCTAGCGTAGATAACCACACCCCTCCTGCAGGATTCTTGAGTTAGGTTCGTAAATGAGTCATATCCAGCAATACTGAACTCACATTCCTCTGGGTCGATTCTCCTGTTCTTGTACAACAGTTCTACAACTCCTACAATATCTGGTTGGTGTACTCTTAGTAGTGTTTCAAACTCCTCTCTCTTATCAAGGAACGTGTCAGTATTAGTGCACATGACATTCAAGCCAGAATTTGTTCTCGGTAACGTCTCTGCTCTTAGTAATAAACCCGCTCCACCCACATTCTCAGAAGCTGCAGCATTTGCTAAGTACACTGTATTTTGCAGGGTGTGGTTAAAAATGTCATTGTTTACACGGCGCTCGTTCCCTCCTGTCCGGTAGGCTGAGCTGGTGCCGCCTCCTGGGTGGGGGGTTGAGTGGGTGGAGGGTGCACTGCTGCCCCCTGGCCCTGTGTCGGCACACTTGTTTCCACTACCCTCCCCCCTGGAGGCTGAGTGGCTGAATTCTGCACCACGTAGCGAGTAGGAGTATCAGACCTGAGGCTTGAAGATGGTAGTTACGCAGATTCTGACCAGGATAAAGTTGAGGCATTGAACAGCTTCTTTTCCTCAGTGTTCACAAGAGAGGATGCAACTAACCTTCCTGCGTTTGAGGACAGACGGTTCGACACAGCACTGACCCGCATTGTGTTCACAGAAGAGGGTATTAGAAACAAACTGTCCAGGCTAAAGGTCCATAAGAGTCCCGGACCTGACATGGTGCATCCTAGAGTGCTAAGAGAGCTGTGCAACGAGCTTGCAGAGCCCTGAAGATTCTATTTTGTAAATGCCTGGATGAACAAATGGTCCCCAGTGAATGGAAAGTGGCTTATGTGAGTCCTATCTTCAAGAAGGGCGATAGTCACTCCACGAACAACTATAGACCGGTGAGCCTGACCAGCATAATATGTAAAGTACTTGAGAGTATTATCAGAGATGCAGCGATGGAACATCTACTACGAAACAACCTTGTAAAAGATTGCCAACACGGTTTTATGCCGGGGCGCTCTTGCTTGACACAATTGCTCAAGGTATTGGATATTTGGACCCATATTCTAGAACGGGGTGGTAATATTGACAATATTTACCTAGATTTTGCCAAGGTTTTCGACAGTGTACCCCACGAAAGGCTGAAAATCAAACTGGAAGGGTACGGAATTCGGGGAAATGTCCTAGCGTGGATAGAAGACTTTCTACATGACCGCAAGCAATGTGTGGTGATTAATGGCACGAAATCGTCATCTGTACCTGTAACAAGTGGGGTACCGCAGGGTAGTGTATTGGGCCCGCTGTTGTTTGTTTGTTTCATAAATGATATGCCTGACGTTGTACACTCCTCCATACAAATGTTTGCCGATGACGCCAAGTTATTTCGGGAAATTAAGAACCAAGCGGACTGTGAAGAGCTGCAGAAGGACCTCTGTGGGCTCCAGGAATGGTCGAAGGAATGGCTGCTGAGATCCAATGTCACGAAGTGTAAGAGGATGCACCTGGGGCGTACCAACGGTAAGGAGGCGTACCATATGTCCCAACGGGATGAAGAAAATGTACTAGTTGAGACTGTGTGTGAGGAGGACCTAGGTGTGTATGTTGACAATGAGCTGAAGTTCTCGGGCCATTGTGAGAAGAAGGTAAATCAGGCAAATAAATTATTGGGTCTTATAAGAAGGTCGTTCAGATATCTAGACGGTCCGTCCCTCGTGACGATCTTCAGGAGTGAAGTGCTTCCCCATCTGGAGTACTGTCACCCCATCTGGTCCCCGAGATATGCTAGGGACTGTCAGTTGGTTGAAAATGTTCAAAGGAGGGCCACCAAGCTGGTGCCTGCACTTCGGCATCTCAGCTACCCTGCGAGATTGGAGGGCCTGAACTTGCCTAGCTTATACTACAGACGGGCAAGGGGGGACCTAGTTGAGGTTTATAAGCATCTCAGGGGGCACTACTCAGTTGAGTGTCCTTACTTGGAGCTGGCGGACGCTCGCCCCACAAGGGGTCACAGCTCAAGATTGAAGAAGCTGCAAGTCCGGAAAACCGTGAGGGCAAACTTTTACGGAGTGAGGGTTGTAAACTCTTGGAACAATCTACCAGAAAGTGTTGTGACGGCACCGAGTGTGAGCTCTTTCAAGAGAAGACTTGACCAACACTGGAGCGGGTTCAGGTACATTCAGGAGCCGGTGCATGCCCAGTATTTGCCAACAGTGCGTGACAGAGACGTGACCGATCGCCCGGGCGGCTAGCGAGCCGACCTTTTGGTGAAGAATATAAAGGAAAAGAGACGTGACCGATCGCCCAAGCGGCTAACAAGCCGATCAGTGGCGAAGAGGATAAAAGTAAAAGTAAAAGTAGCATCTGGCGGGTTATTTTAGCAGAAATTTAAATACAATCAGTCTCGCACATATGTCTAGATACCTGTTTATATCTTAGATGGAATTAGGTAAAATAATGATCTTCAGGAGTGAAGTGCTTCCCCATGTGGAGTGCTGTCACCCCGTCTGGTCCCCGAGATATGCTAGGGGCTGTCAGTTGGTTGAAAATGTTCAAAGGAGGGCCACCAGACTGGTGCCTGCACTTCGGCATCACAGCTACCCTGAGAGATTGGAGCGCCTGAACTTGCCTAGCTTATACTACAGACGGGCAAGGGGTGACCTAGTTGAGGTGTATAAGCATCTCAGGGGGCACTACTCAGTCGAGTGTCCTTACTTGGAGCTGTGAGGGCAAACTTTTTCGGAGTGAGAGTTGTAAACTCTTGGAACAATCTACCAGAGAGTGTTGTGACGGCACTGAGTGCGAGCTCTTTCAAGACAAGACTTGACCAACACTGGAGCGGGTTCAGGTACATTCAGGAGCCGGTGCATGCCCAGTATTTGCCAACAGTGCGTGACAGAGACGTGACCGATCGCCCGGGCGGCTAGCGAGCCGACCTTTTGGTGAAGAATATAAAGGAAAAGAGTCGTGACCGATCGCCCAAGCGGCTAACAAGCCGATCAGTGGCGAAGAGGATAAAAGTAAAAAAGTCATGGCCACTGCCACCTGACCTGACGTCACTTAACCTCACGATACCTCTAGCTATGTGACCGCGTGGTGTCTCCCCACACCCACACCGTACCCTTCATGGCTTCACCCACACAACTCTTTTATTATGGTTAATAATTAGTTAATTAATTAAGAAAAATATTATTAGTTTGCCAGTCATTAAAACTGTTTGTTTGTTTGTTTGGGGCATGTAACGAGTAACATTTTTGTTTTTGTTTTCAATTGTATTGGAGTAAGAGTATTAGAAAACCATACTTACGTAAAAGTAATAAAAATGGTACTTTTTAAAAAGTACATACCCGAAACTGTTACTTGCGTACAGTACTCAAGTAAATTTATTTCGTTACTTTATAATTCTGATGAAATGTAACGTCAGTAAGCTTCACGTGATACGTATGATACTAAGATAAATTCACATTTAAGTCAGGTTAATTTAAAGTGAAAACTAATCCTTTGGCCACTAATCACTCCGTGAGTTATAAATTAATGTATAATAAAATAGCACTATAATTAATGTCAGTTGTATAATTTTGTATGATGTGCTCCATTTTAATCATGTTTCGGGTGTAAGTATGGATTTTGTTTATAAAACTATAAAACTCGGACAGCCAAATTATTTTCAAGTGGCATTATGTTGTTCGAAAATTACTGCATTTTATAGTACTGTTGAGGTTAGGTAAGAGTAAGCATCAGCGCCTCTCTGGAGACAGGTTCACGCGGTTAGGTCAGGTGTACAGGTATATATGAGCGTGGTGAGAAGGAGAGCGCATCATTTCAACCAACGACACCATTCATTTTACAGCTCCAGTGTTCTGCCAGTGTTTCTTCTGAAAATTTTTAACCCTTAAAGCTGGAACACTTTAATCTTCAGAACTGAGACATATTCACTCACAAAAATAAGATCTGTGTACGTGACTGCGTTTTTAGTGAACTTTTGAGTGCATTATGTGGGGGATGTTTCGGCTGGTGGTGTTGATGTCGTTGTCTGCTCCTACCTCCGCTTTTTTCATCTCCTGGTTCACAACAATCTTTTCCGCGCCTCCCTCACGACCTACTGTTAAATTCCCGGTCTCCTGCGGTCTCCGAGCAACATCCAGGATCGTCGGAGGTAGGACGTCGACGCCCCATTCCTGGCCCTGGGTTGTAAGTCTTCGCACAGACAAACTGGAGCACTTTTGTGGGGGCGCCCTCGTCAGTTCCAGGCATGTCGTGACGGCCGCCCACTGTGTGCTTCCCTACATGTCCTGGTTTTCCGAGTATAGTCTGCAAGTGGTAGTTGGGGCCACGACTCTTGTAGACGGACGAGGCATTGGTGTTTCGTCCATCGACATCCACGACATGTACCAATACTACATGATAAATGACATTGACTTGGCCGTCGTGACTCTAAGTACTGACGTCTTTGATGTATATACGTCTCCTGTGTGTCTCCCAATGAATGAAAACCAAGCTGTGAATGGTTCGGCCACTGTGTTGGGCTGGGGTTTCCTTGCAGAAGACATTCCCTTGGGCGCTGCTTTTTTACAAGAAGTTGACATCGATATTCTGCCGCCTGACGCCTGTAAGGTGTACGGGAGGAAATTCACTGACAATATGCTGTGTGTCGGGGCTTACGGTCGCGACGCTTGCACGGGTGACTCAGGAGGACCTTTATTGCAGGAGGTGGACGGCGTTTGGACGCTCATAGGATTGGTGAGCTTCGGTCGAGGGTGTGGTAGACTTGGATACCCAGGTGTCTACACTAATGTGGCCATGTTCAAGGAATGGATCATATCGATAATCCAGAAGTAAACGTATGATATCTGTTCGTCACAGACACTCAAATCCTCGTACAGTCTATCAACGTTTCTGTAATCTGACTCAGTTACAAAATATAATAAAAATGTCAAAACTAAATCTGTACCATAAACAGTCGTCTTCTCTCGCCCAATTACAAAGAAAAACAAAAGTTGTGTTCCTTCCTCCTTAGGATGGGTGAGGTCAAGGACCTGTTATTATGACCTTGATAGCTAATGGACACCTGATGTAATATTTCTTTTGTTGGGAAGTTTCAAACAAATATTTGTGGAATGAATATGAATCGTGTTAATAATAAACCCAATATAAAAACTTTCTTGTCTTTTACCTTTACCTCCTGCCGCACCTATCATGTCACAGACTGGCGGCTCCTTCTAGGATGGCCCTATGTTTTCACCTCCTCTCTACCTGATAAGATATCTGGACACATAGGACAAATAAATTTTGGTTGTCCTATTCAATAACACACTTACCGAAGGGTCAAGGCGTTCCTGGCACTGCTCTGGCAGCAGCCAGGTCAACTGTTATGTTGGCCCATACCAACTCCCTCTCCTGAACTTTCCTCCCCACCGGAACAAGTTCTCGCCAGAAGTTAATATTTAATTTAGGAAAGGAATGGAACCAGTGTTGAAAAGTGGTGAACAGTGCTTAAGTCAGTGGAAAACAACTCAACAGTAACAGCCGAGTCGTACCCAAGCTAACCTTCACACTGTTTATTTAGCCAGAAAAAAACACAGATGCAGAGTGGATAATAATAACTAAATTAACATGGCTGAATCAGTTGAGAACCTGAGCTCTCTTTTAGGCACCTGATATATACTATACATTTATCTCATAGAAGTATTATGTAACATTTAGTATCATCTGGAATAGTACAATAGCATGGTGGTAATAAGAACATCTCATAATGCTACCACGGTTATCACTTCAATATTTATTTATTTACTTTTTTTTAGTTTATTTATATATACATAAATTACAGTGGAATTGAAAAACATAAGTATAATGGGGTAGGGGGAGCAGTACAACATGGATTGTACAGTAATAAGGTTGAACAAGAGGACAGAGCTGTCAGGATTATGTCTAGTTGGAAATTATGCCTGGGACCACACTCACTTAAGTGAGTGAGGTCCTGTGACACCAGACAACGTGGTGTCCCCAGGATGCGACGACACCACGTAGTGAATGAGTTGCTACAGCGGTGGACGGAAATAAACTCACATGACTTGTACACACTGACAACACAATATATATATATATATATATATATATATATATATATATATATATATATATATATATATATATATATATATATATATATATATATATATATATATATATATATATATATATATATATATATATATATATATATATATATATATATATATATATATATATATATATATATATATATATATATATATGATGGCATTGCACATAGGTTAGGTTAAGTTAGGTTAGGTTAGGTTTTTTCCATTCCTTTTTATCTGTGACTTTTTTCTTGTGACTTTTTTTCCTGGATTCGCTGCAGCATCATATGAGGTTCCTCATAACAACATCTGTGAGGGAATTACTACAATTACTACACCATATCAGGTCCCTCACAACACCATCTGTGAGGGAATTACTACACCACGACAAGCCCCTCATAACACCATCTGTGAGGGAATTACTACACCAAGTGAGGCCCCTCATAACACCATCTGTGAGGGAATTACTGCACCACGTCAAGCCCCTCATAACACCATCTGTGAGGGAATTATTACACCACATCAAGCCCCTCATAACACCATCTGTGAGGGAATTACTGCACCATGTCAAGCCCCTCATAACACCATCTGTGAGGGAATTGCTACACCATGTAGAGACTCACCTTACCATCTGTAGGGGAATTGCTGCACCATGTCAAGCCCCTCATAACACCATCTGTGAGGGAATTACTGCACCAGGTCAAGCCCCTCATAACACCATCTGTGAGGGAATTGCTACACCATGTGAGGCCCCTCATAACACCATCTGTGAGGGAATTACTGCACCATGTCAAGCCCCTCATAACACCACCTGTGAGGGAATTACTGCACCACGTCAAGCCCCTCATAACACCATCTGTGAGGGAATTACTGCACACCAATGTAGAGGCCCTCACGCATCTGTAGAGGAATTACTGCATAAGCCCCTTACAACACCATCTGTGAGGAATTGCTGCACTACGTCAAGCCTCATAGCTTACCATCCTGTGGGAATTGCTACACCATGTAGAGGCCCTCATAACACCATCTGCATGAAATTACTGCACCACGTCAAGCCCCTCATAACACCATCTGTGAGGTGCTACCATGAGGCCCCTCATAACACCATCTGTGAGGAATTACTGCACCATGTCAAGCCTCAGCACACCATCTGTGAGGGAATTACTGCCACATGTGACCCCTCCTGCTTACCATCTGTGAGAATTGCTACACCATGTGAGGAGCCCTCTGGCACACATCTGTGGGGAGTGCTGCCATATAAACGCCTGCTTACCATCATGAGGGAATTGCACTAAATCCAGCCCCTCACTGCTTACCATCTGTGAGGGAATTGCTACACCATGTGAGGCCCCTCATAACACCATCTGTGAGGGAATTACTGCACCAGGTCAAGCCCCTCATAACACCATCTGTGAGGGAATTGCTACACCATGTGAGGCCCCTCATAACACCATCTGTGAGGGAATTACTGCACCATGTCAAGCCCCTCATAACACCATCTGTGAGGGAATTACTGCACCACGTCAAGCCCCTCATAACACCATCTGTGAGGGAATTACTGCACCACATCAAGCCCCTCATAACACCATCTGTGAGGGAATTACTGCACCACGTGAAGCCCCTCATAACACCATCTGTGAGGGAATTACAACACCGTGTCTAGTCCCTCATAACACCATCTGTGAGGGATTTACTACACCATGTGAGGCCCCTCATAACACCATCTGTGAGGGAATTACTACACCACATCAGGCCCCTCAAAACACCACCTGTGAGGGAACGGGGCCCAGACAAAAGCCCCTCAGTAAAAGTGCAAAATAGGACAGAAACCTCTTGTTTTTATGTTAAAGAGAGGGTCATTAGAAATATAAAAATATATAGATTTAAATATGAAATTATTACAACTTAAATAATTAGAATATTATAACTCTTTCAATTTTGATATAGAACATTATTAAATAAATAGAAAAGAAAAAAGACGACATATTTTACCTTCATGTTCATTCTGTATTTACTGAGGTGACCCTAGGGCCCAGTGAGGTCACTCAATGTCAGGGGAATAATTACCCCAACAGACAAAACATACGTCATTGCAGATTTAATAAACATTCCTTGTATACTTCTTTATCTTTATAACTATAACAGAATTCCCAAAGGTTAGGTTAGGTAAGGTTAAGTTATTTTAGGTCAGGCTAAAGAAGTGTTCATAAACTGTAAAAAAATACAATAATTATTTTAAACGTTTTTATTATTTCTCCTGGGGGACTTTTGTCCTACACTCGAGAGAACTACTACACCACGTGATGCCCCTCATAGCACCATCTATGAGGGAGTTACTACACTAGTGTTTGCTGTTCAACACCTCAATGCAAAGATCTACGTGAACTCCACTGTAAACATTAATCTGTATGTTTACTGTATGGTCCTCTACCTTGTGGGGTTTGGTTTGTTTGGTTCACACTCAGGATGGGATGGAGAAAGGAAACTCACAATGTGCTCTCTGTATATATGTTGTATTGGATGTACAATGTAGCTTGGTGCTGGGAAGTGGCAGTGTGGTTACAAGCGTGATGTAGAGAGAGCTGGTTGGTGAGGATGCTCAGAGGAGGACAGCTTGTGGGTCGCCATGCTCGCCGGCGGGAGCGAGGGCTGCCAGGCAGCGGCAGAGGAGGTGGTGTTGCTTGCTGCGGCTGTAGCTAGAAGAAGAGGGAGCTGGTTGGTGAGGATGCTCAGAGGAGGACCAGCTTGTGGGTCGCCATGCTCTCTGGCGGGAGCGAGGACCGCCAGGCGGGCGGAGGAGGAGGAGGTGTTGCTTGCTGGTTGGTGTAGGTAGAAAGAGAGAGATCACCACGAGGTCAGGTCTTTAATAGCGGGGGGTAAGCGTGGCTTAGTAGTTGACCCCCGCTCCGTGGGCGGCGCTGGTTGACCTAGACCACGAGGCATACACTGGGGAATTCGTGGGGTCGGCTACTCAGCAACAAACAGCGTTTGTCGGGGAGAAATCCACTACAATACTCCCTCCTTCCCTCCAGGCGGTGTAGGAGACTTGTTGTCTGCAGGGTTGCATGGCACATGTGCGGCAGAAAGGCGGTGCATGCCTCATGTGAAACATAACGGCGAGGGAGTAGATGAGCCGGCCGCTAGAGACAACTGTCTAGATACACAATATCTGTGGGAGTAGAGAGGGAGAAAAAGGGTGTGTGGAGGCGATGAATCTTGTGCTTCCCTCACGGCAGGTACAGAGTCGTCAGATGCGCCTGCTGGGGTGTGTGGGCCTGGGTCAGGAGCAGGGAGTACCTGAGGGAAAAAAGAGGGGTGTGTGGGTCCGCACTCAGGGGCATGGGCCGCGTCGGGAGCAGGGGCTGCATCAGGATGAGCGGCAGGGGGTACTGCTGGGCCGGGGGCGGCGTCGGAGGCAGGACGGGTGTGCTGGGGTCGGTAGAACGTGGTGCTTGGGGTAGGAAGAGGAGCTGGTGTCTGCTTAGAGAAACAGTGCTGCTCTAGGGTGTCTAACCTGCGGTGTAGAGACAGTAGCTGTAGAGCCGATGAGAGTTGCCTCTGTGTGGATAAGCCAGTCTTCCATGTTGCTTTTAGACTGGGAGAGTGATTGGTTTCTCCTCCATCCTGTGTGAGTGCAAATCTCCGGGGGTCACCATTTGTGGGTTTACATGAGATGTTTCTCCTCCATCCTGTGTGAGTGCGAATCTCCGGGGTCACCATTTGTGGGGTTATGAGATGTTTCTCCTCCATCCTGGGGAATTCGAGGGTCGGCTAGTCAGTGACAAGCGGCTTTTGAAGGGGAGGAATCCACTACAGTTTTACGTGATGGAATAGATAAACATGAATTTTAAAGAATGAAAATAAAAATAATCCAAATGAATAAACAAATAAATAAAATATTGTAATATGTGGAGGCCCCCAGATTGTGGAGGCCCCTGGGCAGCTGCCCACTTTGCCCACTCCTGAATCCGGCCCTGTGCCTCCCTCCCCCCATGTGACATCGCAGCATGCACACACACACGCGTCTGATGTAGCTGGTTGACTCCACCGTCACTCGACTGCCTGGCTGAACTGTGGCATCACTTAGATGATGGTTTGTGTGTGGAAGGAGTTTTTCTGTACATAAAATATATGCTATTGTATTTTATGATATGTTATGTATCACTTTTATTGCTTATCATAGCATTTTTTTTAAAGCAGTTATAGCACTACAGATGTCAGACACATAAATAAATGGCAGTTGTTGTCGAGGGATCGATCTCTCACTCTTTCTCTACCAATAGTGGTGTCCCACAGGGTTTGCTCTTTCACCTACTCTCTTCCTTCTTTTTATCAATGATTTACATCACACTACGTCTAATTCTATCCATTCTTACACTGATGATTCTACTCTTCACTCTTCTTCACATTTTACCCTTCCCCCTAATTCTCAAACTAGATCTCTTTCTATAGCTAATAACGTTTCATCTATCAATTACACTTTCCAAATTAGATGATCTCCCACCAATCACATTTCAGGACGCTATCATTCTGCCAAATTCTAAAATAGATATGCTAGGCCTCACCATTTCCTCCTCTAATACTGTATGTCATGGAAGCCACACATCCACAACATTACTAAAGCTGCCCCCCGAAAGATGGGAATACTGTACAGATAGCTACTTCACTCCTGAGAAGTTGCTTCAAGTTTTTAAAGGATTCATTCATCCTAACTTAGAGTACTGCTCTCATATCTGGGGTGGCTCTTCTGTCCAACTGATAGATAGGGTGGAATCAAAAGCATTTTGTTTTATTAACTCTCCTCCTTTAGTTGATAATCTGTGTTCCCTTTCTCTTCGCCTCAATGTTGCTTCACTTTCTCTCTTTTACAGTACTTTAACGGGCAATGTTTGGTGGATTTGGTATCTTGTGTACCACCGGCAAGGCCGTGGGCTCGTAACACTCGTCTTGCCCGCGGTGCCCAACGTCTCTCTGTGGATGTCGGTAACACTAGAATAACCCATTATAGTATATCCTTCTTTCCTCACACAGCCAAACTTTGGAATGCTCTGCCTTCTTCTGTGTTTCCATACTCATACAATGTCTCACTTCAAAAAGCTGGTTTTCCGGCATCTTTATGGTGTACCTGTAGATTAATATAATCTTTTTCTTTTCTATTTTAAATTTCTTTATACTCTTATTTTTTCGGCCCCCTCAGCCCTGTTGTGAGTCGATGACTTGTGCCTGAGTGGGCTATTCCCTGTAAAAAAAAAATCGGATTGTTGGACTAAATTAGAATTTTTACCAAAGGGGACAAAGTTGGGATACCTGGAAGAATCAGATAGTTGGAATTCAGATGAAATGAATTGCATTGTAAATTAAATAAAATCTAAGACATTGGATTTACCGTAATAGTGGAGATGTTCTGCATACAGTGGCTGGTCTGACATGAATGGGATAGGTTGTTGGGTGTTACTGCAGGAATCAAATTTTACCAGGAAGTGCTAAATATTAATTCTGGTGCCCGAGATACTCTGCGGTGCAATGTATAGTACTTTATACCCAAAATATTGGGGAGCTACAGGACCCAACCACAATAATAACAAACACCAGACTGACCAGGTGTGGAGTGCAGTGTGGCCAGTATTACTCACAAGGCCAAATATGCAGAAATTTTCCCAGATAATTTTATATAACTCGGTATTTCCCAAATTATTTTATAATAAATTCCGAGATCATACACGTGCCGAATTACATGAAATTTTGAGATATCGAATGCCGAGTTATAAAGAGTTTACTGTATAAACAAGGTATGTGTTTCTCCCATACATATGCCTAGCAACAGAAGCTGGTAAAAGGAGTGAGTGACCCTAGTTGAGCGTCGTCTGCAGTTGTAACTCTCCTTGTTCCCTGCCATATTTCACTGGATTTACTGTTAATATTAGTGTTTACTTATAGAATAGTACCAATAGTGATTAATCATGGTATTGTAGCTAGGTTAGACTCATCACTGTAACCACCAGGCTACTGGGCCAAGCTGTGAGGTGCTATGGTTGTTTTTAACTCGTATTTTCGGGTAGATATGTGTACAGGAGTTAGCTGGCTTAGTGAAGGAGAGGAGGGGGCATTGTTGGGCAGACAGCAGAGGTATTGTAGCTCCCAGCTGGTCTCTGTTACTATGGTGAAGCAGGGAGTGTATGGAAATGGCAACTGCGTTAAACTTTCAATTAGCTTTATTTACTGGTTTGGCAATACAGTTTTTTTTGTTGTACAATACTGTATCATGAACAGTAGAATGAGTGAGAGTGGCAGAGTGCAGGTGAGAGACAGTGGGTGGGAGAGGGAAGGTGAAATTATGATTTAGGTGGTGATAATTAGTGGTAATGGTGGTGATGGTGGTGATCATGGAGCTGGTGGTGAGAAAACAGAAAGATGGGGGTGCCTTACCTTTCGCTTACCCTTCGTAATAGAACATTATTTTGTTAATCAGCAAATGGGTAGTAAAAAATTACTTTCATTAAATTGGGGATTTCTTCAAAGGATTAACATTCAACGGAAACTTACTGTAAACATAAGCACTGTACTGTATATAAAGGGTACAGCAACATATCTTTTCTAATTAATAAATAGCAAATAAACAATATTGTATCAGTCGTCAGTGATAAGCACGAGGGCGAGAGGTGACACTGCGGGGGTGGAGGGTGGTAAGCACAGTCAGTCAGTTTCTCCCCCCATGGGTCTCTTCCCCCTCCCTCACACCACCAGCACTCTCCTTCTTACTCCAAACTTTATTTAAAATGTTATATAATGTAATGTTGAAGGGATACAGTCCAGGTAATACATAATTGACAAAATATTTATATAATTTGTACAATATCTGGGGAAAAATGAACAAAATCGAATAACTCCGTCTGGTGGTAGCGGTATCCTCATAAATTACCAATGAATGAATTATTATGAACAGAAAATTAATTATATCACATACCGAATAAACTACGTTTGAGTGCATAGCAGTGGAGAGGATGTGGTGGAGGAGGAAGGGAAGGGGTCATTTCTTTAGAATGACAGAATGAAATTCACCATAATTCCCATATTATTTAGGTTCATTTAGTGCCGGGTTAATAAAACTTCATAAAAAAATAATTAATTTCCCCCACAAAATCCCACACTCAATCCCAGATGAACTATTATGCCTTAGTATATTCTCAGTCTCTTGTTACAGAGAGGTAACAGCTGACAACATTATCCCTAATAATGTTGCCAGTCTCACCATCTCTCAAGCACTGTTGTCACTGCTCAGGTGGGTTGGTGCTTACCACAGGGTCTATCTTGAGCACTTAGTAAATATAGTGTAGCATATTTTCAGATCTTAATAAATATTATCGTTGTGCATAATATGTCTCCATATGCCCTGGTTTAGTCACTGATCAGTTGTCTTAGTGCAAAAGTCGTCAAATTGAGCCATCATGTATCAGTTAATTTTAAAAGAGAAATTATAAATTAAAATCTAAGAAAATGGTTTAGTGCTGTTAATGTGTGTGCTGTGTAAGTGTCTTGGCATGTCACCTCACCTACTGGCATGTCACCTCACCTACTGCCTCGTCACCTCATCACCTGACTAGTCGCCAGCTCACCTTGCAGTTACATTTATTTATTACAGTATTATTTACTTTATTAGTATTGTATTAGTATTGTATATACATTTAAAAAATATTTATGTTTGCACAGTAATTATAAACAAACCGAGAGCAGAAAAATCACAGTTGTTACCCAAGCGGTCTTCCCACCCAAACATCTAGCACATGAGGATGATGCAATCTTTCATTATGCTTGGAACCTTTGTCCCCAGGCCCGGAGTAGAAAGGTTTGGAGAGATTTTCTCGTCATTTTCTCAGATTTCAGGTAATTGCTTGTAGGGGTATCGAGATATTAATGTTGTCTAGCACTCAGGATGGAAGGAAACTCTAATGTGGTTTTCTTGTATAATATATAAGTTATATGATAGACAGTCTGGTGCTGGAGATGCCGTGTGGTGGGGAGCTGCTCAGTAGAAGACGTTCGGTGAGTAGCGTGTTGAAGGAGGTAGATGTGCAGGAGCTTCGTTAGAGAAGATGTTGCCTGTTGCTGGCCTCCTGGTTGAATAAATGTTAACAGCGTGGAGCTTGCTGGAGGAGGTGTTGCTTGTTCAGGAAGATGGGCAGAATGAATCTCAATGGAGAGACAGAGCTTATATACCCAGCAGCAGCCGCCAGTCCTCTATGAATCATGTTGGGAAAACCCAGAAAGTTGCCGGTGAGTAGTTTCGTTGCTTAGCAACCGTACCATCTGGCATCAGCTCTCGCTTGGTTGCTAGGAGACGCCAGCGCGTCGGAATGCGGTAACAGGTGGTGGCTGTGGCTACGCAGTTGTAAGCAGTTGTAGGGGAGACGTCCACTACATGCTCATTATTTCATAATAAAAATTTGCTTCCAGACCCAGAAATAAAATTTTGGACAGATTTTCCAGAAAATGCTCTTGATTTTCAACCCTGAAATTTGTTCCCAAACGTGGAATCGAGTTTTCCAGAAAATATCCAAGCAAATTTCAATTCTGGCCACGAGAGATTCTGACTAATGGAGATATTACTCGTACAGGCAGTCCTCAGGTTATGGACGAGTTCCGTTCCTGGGGATGTTTTTAAGTCGGAAATGCACATGTTGAAACACATGCTATGTGCATACCGTACTTATAGAACAATATTTAAAATCCCATTGCAGTAAAATCTCGATGATACGAGAGGATGTGTTCCTTGGAGTTTGCTATTATAGTGAAAACTCGTATAACGGAAGGTATAATACATGAGTTAAACAGGGATGTGTTCCCGAGCACCGAGTACAGTACTGTATAGTGATGACAGTAAATATATGCGATTCAGTACGAGAGGTCAAACTGGGATAGCAGATTCAAACACTGCTAGAAGGGAAAGGGTGGCTGGGGGAAGGACGGTAGGGATGTAGGGGAGGGGTGTGGGGCCTGGCTGAGTGGCTCACAAACACGTCTCTGAGCATCTACGACATGAGAGATGTCACAGACCATGTCACTGCTTGTTCCATCTACTCGGCTGGATAAACTGAACAACATTGTAGCCAAGTTAGACTCGTCACAACAACCACCAAGCAGGCTACTGGGTCAAGCTGTGAGGAGTTATGGTTGTTTTTCAACTCGTATTTTCGGGTAGATATATGTAACTTTCTTCATTTATTTGTACTCATTTACATGCACACACCATCCTAAATACATATTGTGAAAATAGTAAAAGAAATAATTGTCCTAAGGAAATACCTGTACCTAAATGTACAGTACTAAGTTAATTACTAAAATTTTTATGTCTAGTGCAAACTATGGGATGTTTGTACTTAAATTAATCACTATCTTACAAGAATTACAGCAATATAAGTTCTATTTTGCCAGTCAATTCAGTGACATTATATAAGTGAAAAACTTGAACTTCCTCTTTATGACTGACAAATACATACAGTACTGATAACCTTCTCTGCCCGGCTATCAACACCTCACCTCTCCCTCCCCCATCCTACCAGCCAGGGTGAAGGTGATTTTAGGCTTAAAGTTTTTATTCTATAAAATGTCGCTAACTAGACTTAAGAAAGAAAGTGGGATACTGCAGGATTAATTTGAGTATAAACATCATATAGTTTGCACAGGAGATACAAAATTTATTCCTTTAGTGTAGTACATTTAAGTACAAAGTGTGTACAGTAATATGTTGTTCATAATTATGGCTTTTTCACAGGTAAAACTCTGTAAATTTAAAGTTTAACCTCGTTCGTATCAGCGTATGTTCGTAACCCGGGGACTACCTATCATTTTTTTCTTAATAGTTCTGCTTATTTAAATAATTGTTTTACTAAATGGGATAGGTGGGTTTTAGTATTGTTTAATTTATTGGCAGAAGTCTGAGGTTGTGGAAATTATTCCACTGAGAATCTATGAAATGTTGAAATTGAACCTGACAAGTTGTTTATAGGAGCCTTGAAAGGTGATTGTATATGCAGGTAATAGACTTCTGAAGCAGTTCATTACAGAATGCTTTCACTGTCAGGGAAAGCCACTGTTTTCTCAGTACAGTATATTGTCTGGAATCTTTTATTAATTATCAATTACAAATATGATGAGGATATAATTAACATTGGATATTGAGACGAGTTAAATGTTTCTCATAATTTTCTCTTAGTTCTAATGAATTAGTTTGTAATGAATAAGTTAAGATTGTATTATAACTGTACAGAAAGCCTCCGATAACAACGGTTCTACCAACGACAATTCATATTTATGAACCCTGGTTAATTTAGGACCCAATTCAATTTACGCCATTATTTTCTTCGTATTTACGACTAAAAGAGAATAAAAAAAAATTTCATATAAATAATAACTGAATCCCAATATGCATTAAATAAAAAGCCCTGCGCACAGAGGCTGCCAGGCTGGTGACACCAGCATCACTAGTATAAACAGTCGCAGCTTGGCAGGCCTTTTGTTTTCATGCATCAGAACAGGAAAAGGAGAAAAACTTTCTCAGGTTTCTTATGGCAATTTTGCTTCCCTATTCAACATGAGCAAGACAGCAAGTGATGGTAGTGTTGGTTCAAAAGCTAAAATAAAGTGTATAAGGTTAGCTGAGAAACTAGATGTGTTAAAATGATATGAAAATGGTGAGAGAGGTCTGTGAATATTATATGGAGAAAGCAATGAACATATTTTCTGAAGTGGATCCATTAACAGAACGAAGCATTAAAATTAGCAGGGACATGAAAAATGGAAATGACCTCTACATAAAGATGAATAATGAGAAAAGAAAGCAGCTGTGCAAGGTTCTTTCAACAGCTTTATTATTCGAAGGCCTAAACCATCAACTTCAGCTACACCATCAAATTCAGCATCATAAGCAGCTTCAACAACTTCAAGTTCAGTAACAGTTTCAGCAAAAGCTATGATATCTTCAGCCAGAGTTGAACATGATGACTTCGTCATGAGTAAAAACTCACACATCATCATTGGCTGTCTTTATGTTTCAGACTTTATCACCATTGGTGAGTATAATTTTTGTTTTACATCCGTAAATATTATTTAAAACATATATGAATAGTAAATAAGTGTTGCTTTCATATTCTTATGTAGAGAAATGACGCTATGTGTCCTTGAGTGCTCACGTATTCGTTGGCGTTCCCAATCCGTCTCGCTTTATTTCTTTACCTTTAGTGGTAAGCTACTTCCATTGTTCCATTTATTAACATAAAATAACATGACTTAAAACATATATATTTTAATTTTTTTACATTAATTTTACTACAGCTATAACCAGGGTCTTATTTTCTTCAGTTTCATATGTAGAACCATTGTCACGGGTGTAATCTAACAAAAACAATGTCTCATCTCCTCTTGTGTGTTTTAATATTCTATGTATTATTAATGAATTGTATTGTTCATTTAGCATATATTAACATTAATTCAGTCAAATACATATTCAGTAATAAACAATAATGAATCTTTTGTACATATTCTTAATAAGATAAATGATGCTATGTTTTCTTCAGTTTCTTATTTAGAACCATTGTCACGGGTGTAAACACCAATGAAAACAATGGCTTCCCATCTCCTCTTGTGTGACCATATTATTATTCATTTATATTGTATAAGATGCATTCATAAACATTATTTAAAGAATATACAGCTCCTCCCCGACATACGACCTACTCGACTTACGATCACCCGCACTTACGACCTGCCTCAGTCGTACCAAAATTTTGTCAAATTACGTATTTTCGAGTCCCAACGTCAGTACACAGACAAAATTTTCATTTGTAATTCACTTTAAAATGGCTGGCAAGCTTAAAAGTGAGAGTTTTGTGGTGCTGAGAAGTAAAAGAGACACCCATTTTAGATTTTCTATGTATTATTTAAGCATTTTCGACTTATGACCTGGATTTGGGTCCCTAACCCCGTCGTAAGTCGGGGAAGAGCTGTAGTTTGCATTTTTCATTAAACTTTCTGTTTTGTGGGAAAAGAGGGTAAAAGGCCACACAAAAGATATGAAAAGGTCAAACTTTGGAACGCATCTCATTATTATTGCTTTATTTTAATGGTAATTAATGATTCATGATATGATGATTCACCTTACACTGCAATATTGGAGGACACATTACCGTCATTATTTGAGGTTTTACCGTACTGTATTACAATTACCAATATTATGTAACAGCACTGAATCTAATATTATTGTAAAATATAAACTTGTAAATGAAAAGCATTAATACGCTTGATGACATCATTGTTTTCAAGGGCTTTTTATGAAGTAGTAGGACGTGGGTTGTGACTCCCTAGAACGGCAAAATGATTGAGGCCACCAGAGAAGGCAGGCTTATTGTTTGGTCATACGTGTTATGAATATCAGCTCAAGAAAATCAGCTATTGGCAGAACCTCATTGCATTCAAGATAAATAGGATTCGAAA